>NW_027508816.1:4320000-4610000 GCF_051911475.1 Siphateles boraxobius | reverse complement strand
TACTTAAAATTGTCGGAAGGGGTAAATCGGGGCTAAAATCGGCCTAATTATCCTGCCGTGTGAACCAGTCTTGAGGGATTGAAAATTGTTCCACGAAAAGTTATTAAAGACATCGTTAAAATAGTCCAAGTGACTACAGTGCCTCAATCTTAAGTTTATCAAGCGACAAGAATACTTAGTGCACAAAAACAAAGAAAAATAACGACTTTATTTCAACTATTCATTTCCTTCTCTGTGGGCCTCCAGTCAGTTAGCGTAGTGTGATAGCGTAGTGCTATGTCACACGTAGGCTCACTATTGGCCGACGCTGGTCATGTGTGTGATGTGTGTGACGTACAACACAGAAGCTTACGCTGTTACACTAGTGAACTCACTCGAAGCCCACAGAGAAGGAAATGAATAGTTGAAATAAAGTCATTATTTTTGTTTTTTTTTGTGCACAAAAAGTATTCTCGTCGCTTGATAAACTTAAGATTGAGCCACTGTAGTCACTTGGACTATTTTAACGATGAGCGCTCGTGAGCACCCTTCTGAAACCTGAAATTACAAATGAGACACCCTACGGCAGAGGTCTCAAATTCCTGGAGGGCCACAGCTTTGCAGAGTTTATCTCCAGCCCTAATCAAACACACCTGAACCAGCTAATCAAGTTCTTCAGGATTGCTAGAAACTTCCAACCAGGTGTGAGTTGGAGCTAAACTGTGCAGAGCTGTGGCCCTCCAGGAATTGAGTTTGAGATCACTCTTACAATAGCGTGTCTGTTAAGTTCACAAGGCTACGGCAGGGATGGGCAACTTCGGTACTGGAGGGCCACTGTCCTGCAGAGTTTAGCTCCAACCCTAATCAAACACACCTGAACAAGCTAATCAATGTTTTCAGGATTACTAGAAAAGAGTTTCAGAGCTAAACTCTGCAGGACAGTGGCCCTCCAGTACCGAAGTTGCCCATCCCTGCCGTAGGGAGTCTCATTAGTCATTTACACAAGACCACATGTGCACATGAAGTGTGCCATTTGGGACAGGACCGATATCGCTACAAGACAGAAGGGAAGTTATTTTGATCAAAGATTACAAGGGAACATAAATAAAAAAATAATGATGTGCACAGATAAATCCTTTGTAACAAACATTGCAATATTCCATAAAAATAAGAATTGTCCATTTTGATTTCATGGCTTTATCTCATGTCCACTGGCATGTATGCATCACTTACGAGTATTTCTTTCCCCAGATATGACCCCCGATTCAACACGTGGATCCACCTGGCTAACATGATTCAGAAGCGCACTCATTTCAGCCTCAACACCTTCAACGGCCTCCTGTTCGCTGTGGGTGGGCGCAATTCTGAAGGCTGTCAGGCGTCCGTAGAGTGCTACGTCCCCTCATCGAACCAATGGCAAATGAAAGCTTCAATGGAAATCCCTAGATGTTGCCATGGCAGCACGGTTATCGACGGCAAGATCTTGGTCAGCGGCGGTTACATTAACAACGCCTACTCTCGCGCCGTGTGTTCTTACGACCCGTCCACCGATAGTTGGCAGGATAAGAATAGCCTGAGCAGCCCGAGAGGTTGGCATTGCTCGGTGACCGTCGGAGATCGTGCTTACGTTATTGGGGGAAGCCAATTGGGCGGGCGTGGCGAGCGGGTAGACGTCTTACCGGTTGAATGCTATAACCCGCACTCCGGCCAGTGGAGCTACGTCGCCCCCTTGCTGACGGGAGTGAGCACAGCAGGTGCTGCCACCTTGGATAGCAAGATTTACCTCCTGGGTGGATGGAACGAGATTGAGAAGAAGTATAAAAAATGTATTCAGGTGTTTAACCCCAATCTTAACGATTGGACTGAGGATGACGAATTGCCTGAGGCTACGGTCGGTATCTCATGTTGCGTTGTCACCATCCCCACACGCAAAACACGAGAGTCGAGGGCCAGCTCTGCCTCATCCGCACCGATTAGTATATGAGCTGCAAGAGAGAGCAGTGGGGAAATGTTGCGAGTTGTAATTGAGTATGATTTTTTAGTACTATTTATAAAAGATCAGCTTTTCTCACAGATGCTAAGATTGTCAGTTCATAGGAATCTCGGGAATGTTGAATGTCAAAACACAACATAGCAGGGGTGTAACGGTACACAGAAGTCACGGTTAGGTACTTCCCTCGGTTTTGGGAGTGTGGTTCGATATGAGTTTGGTACGCTTTGTTAGTGTTTGTTAAAGTTAGTGGAAAAAATGAATCGAAACTCAGCGGATTGGCTACTAGCAAGCTCTTGTCTGCCATCTGAACTAATACCCTGCGTCTCAATGTCCATACTATCATCCTAAACGTGTGTGAGATTAAAATAAGTGTGTCCCAAAGCACAGTATGTTGAAAAGAGTATGCCAGAAGTCCCCGGATGGTCTACTATTTCCGGTGGATTTTCGAAGTGTCGAAGTGTGAAGTGTGGATCTCTGCTCACTATAACAGCTAATATTACCCACAACCCAATGCATTTTGGAGGAGGATACAGTTCAGAACTACAAACATGAATAAAAAGTGTTCAGAAAACTACAAAACATGGCGGATGCGCACAACAGAGGTTAGATAAAGGGGTTTGAGTGACTAATAATCGACATTTAAACTGATCAAAAATATGTATTTAATGTTATCCGTGTTATATTTAATCTGCAACAACAACGACAGGAGGAAGCGTGTAACTAAGCGACAGTATGATAGTATCTCCCAAAGCTTGTGTACTCTTCTGCTACACACTCAAAAGTATCTACTTTTTCTTCACAAGAAGAGTACATTCTTTTAGGGCGTAGTATAAGTAGGCGAATTGAGACGCAGCATTGTTGTGGGCCGGTGCAAAGATCGTCTCTTCTTCTCCTGCTCTTTTTCTGGTTGTGGCGGTTAGCAAACAGTGTTGCATTACTGCACTTCTGGACTGGAGTGTGTATCGCCTGTGACTGAATGTGTTTATCGCCTGACTGTATGAACCGAACCGTGACGAATACATGAACCGTTACACCCCTAAAACATAGAAATCACAAATTGTAAACAAATTCACAGTTATTTATATAAGTCACTATGTTTAAAATTGAATCATTTTGAAAAGAAAAAAAAGTATTGATGTGTATTTAAAGGTGGTTGTGGAAACAAGAAAGTGAGAGAGATTTGTCTTGGAGGTAGAATTATTGTTTATAATTTTTACGGAAAAGGAAACGCACACAAACAATACATATCTGTAAAATCAAGAGTTAATTTCCCATAATTTTCATTGGGAACATATTCTTCAAGTGGGGCCAGTTCTCCAGTTACGATTCGATTAGTCCATTAATGTACAAAATGAGGTAATTACAACATATTAGACATTCTCCTTTGATTAACAAACAATGATGCAGATACATATTAAAGCATTACTTTCTAACGTTGCCATTTCTATTGCACTGTACACATGTGAGCTTATAGGATACCCCAGGTTTTTCATTTCACTTACTCCTTTATCTACTAACATTGTCTTCATTCATTAATAATTAGACCGCAGGGAGATTACAAAGGTTTATAACCCAGTTTGCACTGTAAAAATACAAAAGCAGAAAGTGTGTGAAGAATGAATAGGGATTTGAAGGATTTACAGTGATGGCATTTTTTTTCAAACAGAATGAATAGATAATTGTGAACAAGTTTAGGCCTGAACTGTCTAGAGGACAAACGCAAACATCTGCTTTGTTTCCTGATGGTTCATGAACTTTAATGTTCTGATTAAAAACAGAAATGTGACAACTGAACACACTACTGATTTATTACTTTAAAAATATATTGCTTATTAATGTAAATCATTGGATTGCATTTTGCATATACATACTGTGATACATGTTGTCAAATAATAAAGCTCTGCATATTTATTAAAGCTTCTTAAGAAATGTTGCTGTTGACATTTTTCTATTTTGGACAATGACTATATATATATATATATATATATATATATATATATATATATATATATATACACACACACACACACACACACACACACAACACTACCATTCAAAAGTTTTGGATTGGTAAGATTTTTTGTTTTTAAAAGAAGTCTCTTCAGCTCACCAAGGATGCATTTATTTAATTAAAAATACAACAACAAAAAACACACAAAAAAACACACACAAAAAAACGATAATATTGTTAAATATTATGAAAATGTAAAATAACGGTTTCTATTTTAATATATTTTCAAATGTAATTTATTCCTGTGATCAAAGCTGTAATTTCAGCATCATTACTCCAGTCTTCAGTGTCACAATTCTTCCAGTTTTTCCAGTCTTACAACAGGATTTTTGGGTGAACTATCCCTTTAATGGACGGTTACATTACATGGCTCTGAAAATAAAACCTAAAAATAACCATTAGCAAACATTCTGTATAATGGTTACAAAATAGTAATAATAATAATAATAATAATGAAGGAAATCCTTCAGAAATCCTTCTAATATGTGAATTTAATGCTCAAAAAATTATTATTATTATAGTCAATGTTTTCAGGATTATTTGATGAATAGAAGGATCAAATGAACATTTATTTGAAATATAATATTATGTAACGTTATAACATTATATGTCTTTACTGTACCTTTTGATCAATTTATTTGAACATTGATGAATAAAAGATTCATATTGATATTGATTTATTTTATTTATCTCCCCCAAAAAATAAAATAAAGATTCTTACTGACCTCAAACTTTGGAACGGTAGTATTTATTGTTACAAAAGCTTTCTATTTCAGATAAATACTGTTCTTTTGAACTTTCTCAAATTAAAAAGAGAGATTCCTGTCCTGTTTGTCTGATCAATGAAAGATAGTCATTGTTATTTGTGTGGTTCCTTTGGTGCACAGAAATGAGTAGACCTACATAAGCTTTGACTTTACACTTTCAAGTTCACAAAGTAAACACACAGATGGGCGTTGGAGCTAGTGGCAGATAACAGACAGTATGACAATGCAAAATCATAATTATGATGATGACAAAAGTTAATCTGCTGGAAGTGACTCCTGACCTAATAATAAAGGCCTGACCCCATTCGCCCTTTCCTATTTACGTTACTGGATCATTCAATATAAACTGTGTACAGGTGTCACATAAAAGCAGTTTAAAGGGATAGTTCACCCAGAAAAGAAGATATTTTGATGATTATGGGTGACCATACAGTTGATGCACACCATTGACTTCCATAGTATAAAAAAGAAAATACATGGGGTTTGATCAACTGTCTGGTTACACATATTCTTCAAAACATCTTATTTTGTGTTCAGGAGAAGAAATAAACTCATGCAGGTCTGGAACAACATGAGGGTGAGTAAATAATGACGGTGTGGCAAAGGGATTTGTAGGGAACCTAGGTCAGGCTTTTGGGGATACGTATTAAAAAATGAGTAATTTCACAATTAATAATTATTCATACGGTTTGACCCAGATAATCATACATGTTAAATCTCCCAAAAAAGGGATAATACGTTGCCAATCTGTATGAACGACTGAATACAACGGATTTATAATCAATCATCCCACATATTGGCAAAAATAGATCAATTATATATATCAATAATCAAATCATAACGAATTATAAATCACCATTCCTATACAAATTGTCCAGAATATATAGGTTCCCAGGATAACTTCTAAGGGAATTAATTCGTCATCGAATGAATCTGTTTGTCCAGCAAACTGATCATGCGATCTTCATCAACTCCTATAGATAAGTTACCCTTAAGGGACCCGCCGGAGAAGACAATCTTTCTGGCCGTAAAAGATAGCTTTCCTGTTTTGCAACAATACTATTTAAAGTATTCTACCATTTTAAAGCTCGTAGCTGGATCGTAACATTAAAGGGACTTGTATGAGCATAGAGACAGAGTCAATAGATTAATATAATGAATTTAATAAAGGAAAACTATGTATACGGTTACTAACGTTACAAGGAATAAAAGGTATTTACAACAAAATACAAAGACAATGAAAGAGAACGCATCAATAAAGAGAGAGAGAGAAAATGAGAGAGAGAATGAGAGAGAGAGAGAGAGAGAGAGATCCGTAAGGATCACAGTTCTGCAAAATTCACCTGGACAAAACCCTCTGAGAGACCACAAGAAATCAATATCACCCTAAACGGGGGTAAACAAATATTAATGCTATGAAAGCTTAGTAAACGAAATACTTGCACATCTATAGGTCTTTTGTGTGGCTGATATGAAGAAGGCGTGTGTGTCTCGATCCTGGGAGCGTCACGTGTTCACTCGATCTTCCAGAGCGAGCCAAGCGCGGCGATTTTGAATATCCGTTTGAGGTGAAGTTGCCGGTTGATTATTCAGGCTAAGTTCATTTCACTCGTCGGTGGAAATGAACAAAGGAGAATTCGAAAATGGAAAATAAAAACTTTAAGAAACAAACAAACAAAAGAAAAGATCCCCGGAGGGCGATCAGGAGTTACATGATGCGAGGAAGAGGAGAGAGGTAAGCGCGTGATAGGTGCTTGGCGCGTCTCTTTAAAGTAATTTGGTTCACACCTTCTCTCGCGTGAATGAACCAATCACCTGTGAGAAAAGTGCGTGGCTAAAGTGTTCCTTTGTCCTGTCGAGACCTACTTTGCATGTTTTATGACAGTGACAGAAATGCGTTAAATTTTACTCCAGAGATGATAAAACAGTAAAATACATTTCAGCACAATATACAATATGGATTCAGCTGGGACAAACCGAGAGATTTACATTGATACCAGACAAAACATGAAAAAGCATAGGAATTACAAAGATATGGCTTGATACATAATTACACACGTTATAGTTAATTTAAGACTACAACAGCAATATATGTATTCCCATCTGACTTGGGCATGCCGACACACATAAAAACATATCAAACATATTTCGGTAAAGTTTTTATATGATGAAAGTTTCATGTGTGTGTGTGTGTTTGTCTTCACCCTGAGTTCTTTCTTGCCAGAAAGGGGGGGGGGGTAGTTGGGTGATAACATCTCTGTGAAGCTCGGTGTCTTGTTGTCTGTTAAACCTCTGGGTGCCATAAAATTGTCACGCTTTGTGATTTCAGAAGGAATGTGCATTTAAATGTGTTCAGATGAACGACCCATGATTTAGCCAGATACCCTACAGATTTGATTAAATGAAATACATTTTCTCATATGTATTAACTTGTTATTTCATCTGACTCTGTTACGGTCCCACAAAATTTGAGTCTTGGATTAAAGGACCATAACATAAAAGATTGACAACGAAATGCGTGATCCAAAGATATGTATTTATTATAACTCAAACAACTCACAAATTAACCATAAAATGAGAGACGGGGAGCTCAGCAACAAGGGGAACGGAAATACAACCCACAGCTGAGACTCCCCGCTACTAACTCAAGTTCAAAACAGTAAACAATGGCGAAACAGCGATGAGCAGCCTCCTCCCAAGGACACCTCCTTCCGTTTAATCTCCGGTCCTTCCCCAGCACCACCAATCAAAACTAAGAAAAACGGAAACAAGACATCATTAACATAATTAACCTTAATTAGAGGACTCCAGGCCAGGCGTTCACGATACACGCGTAACACCCCCACCCCCAAATGGTGAATGGTGGGAAAAGACAACATAAACCCACCAATCACCATATAACAGTACGCGACAATGTGTCTGCCAACACATTATTCTTCCCGGATACATGTTTTATCTCCAAATTAAATGATCGGACAAATAAAGCCCACCTCATTAAACGCTGATTTGAGTTGCGCATTTGATTAATAAACACGACGGGGTTGTGGTCCGTGTAACCCGTAACCGGACATGAAGAAGAACCGATATAAACCTCAAAATTCTTAAGGGTCAAAATTAAGGCAAGCGCTTCTTTTTCAATTGTTGAATATGACTTTTGATGTTTTGGAATTTTTTTTGAAAAGTAGCACACCGGATGTTCAATGCCATCAAGCCCCTCCTGCAACAAAACAGCACCTGCTCCCGCATCACTGGCATCCACAGCCAGTTTAAACACACGATCGTACGCTGGAGCAACGAGAACAGGTGCCTGCATCATGAGAGTTTTAAGGGACTCAAAAGCATACTGACATTCCGGTGACCATTTAAAACTTATTTTTGGACTCAGCAGGTCAGTAAGTGTGGCAGCTACGGCAGAAAAGTTTTTACAAAAACTGCGGTAATACCCCGCCATTCCTAAGAACCGTTGTAGTTCACGACCTGTAGAAGGAACTGGAAATGATGTAATGGCCTCAATTTTGGCATTTACCGGTTTTACCTTGCCACCACTCACCCAAGTTTCCCTAGATGGGTTAGGTTTGCTTTCGCAAATTCACATTTAGCCAAATTAACCGTTAAGTTTGCCTCAGCCAACCTGTGAAACACTTGTTGTAGCTGATTGATGTGCTCATCCCATGTTGCAGAGTGAATTTCTATATCATCCAAGTATGCCTCGCAACCCGGCCCCCCTCCCAAAACGCAATTAACCAATCATTGAAAGGTAGCGGGCACGTTGCGTACCCCAAAAGGAATTACAGAATACTGCAAAAATGCATCAGGAGTAACAAACGCACTAACTTCCCTAGCACGCGGAGTTAATAGCACTTGCCATCTTAATAGCCTTTAAGAAGGTCTAACTTTGTCACGAAAGTTGCAGACCCCACGCGGTCAACACAATCCTCCATACGAGGAAGAGGATGACAATTAGGCTTCGTGACATTGTTAACCTTCCTAAAGTCTGTACAAAAACGGTCAGATCCATCAGCCTTAATAGGGAGAATGCAGGGTGAACTCTATGAGCTGGCACTACGTTCTGCAATACCATGCAACAGCATATAGTCAACCTGATTTTGTAAACACCGACATTTCTCAGGATTGACACGATACGGGTGCTGTTTAATTGGCATGTTGTCACCCACATCGATATCATGCTGTAATACTTGTGTTTGGGACGGCACATCTGGAAAGAGTAAAACATAACGATTAATTAAATTGACCACATCTGTACGCTGTGAACAGGGTAGATGCAAAAAACAGGAATCAAGGTCAGTAAGTATTTCAGAGTTGTTTAACCGGCCATGAACTGTAGCCACAAAAGGACTTTCAATACCTCAATCAACTTCAGAACCGGACAGCAACTCACAGGCTTCAGGGACATTTTCAGCTACAGATGTTACCTCAGAGAAATCAGGTACCTGAAAAGCACTACAGACAGGAGAACACACAGTTTGAGGTTGTTCAACATTGAACAAAGCCAGAACCGACTTTACCTCCCCTGAATTAGATTTGTCCAACTGCTCGGGATCATAATAGGGCTTGATCATATTGACATGGCACAATCTGCTTCGACGGACAGGGTCAGGAGTAGCTACAATATAATCCCTGTCACTGACCTTCTTCTGTATGACATAAGGGCCACTATAGCGTGCTTGAAGATAGGTAAAAATACCAACATTTTGTCCCCAGCCTGAAAATTGTCTAATCTTAGCTTTTTTGTCAAACCAACCTTTCATTTTGGACTGAGTAGTAATCAGATTTTTGCTAGCCAACACACAAGCCCTGTGTAACTTGTAACGAAAAGAGCTGACATAATCAAGCTAATTTTCTTGCTTGAACTAACTTGTAAGGAACTTAGCTTTATGAAATATTATTAATCAATAATAACTTGTTATGATTAATTATTAATATTTGGGTCAGTTAATTGGATTAACTTGACATGGCTAAATTAATATTACAATCAATTAATCAGTTCGTCCAACAAACTCTTTTGGCCACAGAAAAATAATTATTTCTTAGCATGTACAGTGTTTTGAGCATGTAGTAAGATCAAAAACCGTAAAGGGACTTCGTATTGCAAGCAAATCAGAACCAAATACATAAAGTGCATACGTTTTATTAACTAAATCATAAACATAAATAAACTAAACACACATATATATAGAAATACAGATATAGTTTAGTGATAGGAGGAAATTGGAAACCGGAAGAGGGACTATGAGAAGAACCATCAGAATTTCATTTTCACATTTCATTGAATTGAATACTTGCATTTGTAGCGGGAACAATTCTTGAAGTTGTTGAAAATTGAAGTCGTTGATGGTTCCGGCAGTGTCAAGTGGAAGTTGGTTGAGAGTTTTCATTCTCCAGGAACGCATGATTGGTTTGGTCAAGGCCTGGGGCCCTGTTGAGGCCACGCCGAGCACCCAAGAGAAGTGAGGAAGTCGGAAGAGTGGGTGATTGGAGTCGTTGTTGGTTGGAGTCTTTGTTCCAAAACTCCTGAGATTGTCCTTGGTTCTTTGTGAGAGAGTCTCCTCTCTCCTGCCTGATCCCATATCTGGTTGGATCGCGGTTTGCTGGGCCCTTGGGCCCCCGTGGAGGGGGAGCGGGGTCCCCTGTATCACCAGAAACAGTGTTGTGGCTGGATGAAAGAACTAAGAAAAAGGGAGGTCACATGTGGACTGTCTCTAATAAAGCCTGGAAAAGATCCACCCCTAAAGGGTTGAACTCGACCAATAAGAAAGGTGACATGTCTGAGAGGGAAAGTGGCCCTTAGTTGATTTACGAGTCTTTGTCCCAAGCGTGGTTATACCTTCATTAATGCTCAGATATCTATAACACATCCACACTGCATTCTAGAAGAAGGTGATGTACATCAAAGTGTGAGTCATTAAATGAGGATTAATTAGGTAGGAGGCATGATACAGGTGAGGTTACATTGGTCGTTAGTTGGTTGTATACCAAGGTACATACCATAATATATACATAATAGTACACAAGACAGTAAACCATTTACACTGTTTCTTTCACAGTTTTATGCATTTGAATTGAGTTTACACTTCCTGAGAGCTGGAGGCCATTTACCTGGAAGACACATTCTCCTCCAGGGCTGGACTGGCCATCGGGCATACCGGGTACGTTCCTGGTGGGCCGACGTGCTTTTCGGGCCGATACAGATCATTCTTTCAAAAAAAAAAGTGTTTTTTTTCTGAACGGCCCATAAAACTCGTACATCGGCGGCCCATTCGTTTAGTTTTGCTTAATTGGCGGTGCTGGGATCTTTGTGCTGGTGTAATGCATAGGACAAAAAAAGTCAGGAGCGGAAGTTTTTTTTTTCTCACAGACCGGCCGATGAAACACGTAGATCAGCGGCCCATTGGTTCTTTTTTTGATTGACTCTGGGCTGGTCCAATCAAATCTTTTACCCCCACTCCCTCTAGGCTCTGAGCGAGTGTCAGTGTGTATCTGTCAAAATAGTCAGAGATGGAGAAGAAACGCAAGGAATGTGCAGAGAAATAGCGTGAAAACAGAAACTGGCCCTTCAAGTGTCTAATGAGGATATTGAGGAGGATCCGGAGGGA
Organism: Siphateles boraxobius; assembly: GCF_051911475.1. NCBI lineage: Eukaryota > Metazoa > Chordata > Actinopteri > Cypriniformes > Leuciscidae > Siphateles > Siphateles boraxobius. The sequence goes on along the minus strand of NW_027508816.1, from coordinate 4,598,636 downwards.
ATGAGTATGTGTAGAGAACTGTGGTAAGCAGAACTAGGCTACTTTCAGAACACTTAGGCTATGAATGTAGGGACCCATTACCCAGCTACGGATTATTAACAAATCTGCATAGTTGACGATTACATTTTACTAGAATTGTAATGAGACGCGTTTGTAAACCATCTTTTACAAAAAACATGTTTTCCAAAATAAAAGATCATGTGTGTATCTCTTTCAAGCATAGAAATTAGTAGGCTACAAAACTAATTATGAAAGCTGCTTTTATTTTTCAGTGCATTTGTTTTACAATATATGGCTATTATTACTGTCATGGGATTAATATTATAACTATTAGGCCTATTGTGTGTAGTAGTTTTGAGGTTTTTCTTTGTTAAATTTGCACACTGAATATGGGTTGGTACTCTTAATTTTTAACTCTCCAGATTGATGAATTTAACATTAAAAAGTGCTAATTTTTCTTACGGGTGTGTGTGTGTGTGGGGGGGGGGGGGGCGGGAGGCGGGGACAGAGGGACAAGGGTCCACTTACCACAGATTTACCAGATTTAAATCCTGTGTCAAACACTGGTATTGCTATGCCAATGCAGCTTATAGCTTGTTTTAGGATTCATCATTGTGGAGCAGTTCGATTGTATTTTACAATTAGTAGTTATTTCATCTGTTAACTCTTACTCATTCCTACTCCCTCATTACATGGCATTATTGGTTTTAATAGGAGTTAGTATACATATTCAGGGGCATGAAAAGATCGGTTGTGTTTATGATCATATGTGGGCCAGTCTGGGGCAAATTGCCAGGGCCGATTTTTTGTCCCAGTCCAGCCCTGCTCTCCTCTGTGTGCGAATCATCTCTAAACTCTTAAATACCTTATTACCTTCTGGTTTACTTCTTTGGGAATGAGACCTTTGTACCAGTCGCACTGGGACATTTCAAATGATATCAAACGTGTGCTACTGTATGATAATAATTCACATTAAACTATATATATGCTTGGGTGAATTTCAGGTGATCTCAGCATGAGGGAGGAGTGGGGAGAGAGAAAGAGATGTAGATTACGATTGTTTAGGTGAGACTTGCGTCTCGAATGTTGCACAAGAGAGGAATTCAAATGTTCATTTGCCCTCTCTTCCACTTCTTCCAGTCTTAAAAAATGATTTTTGGGTGAACTATCCCTTTAATAGACAGTTACATTACATGGTTCTGAAAATAAAACCTAAAAATAACCATTAGCAAACATTCTGTATAATGGCTATAAAATAGTAATAATAGAAAATAAAACATTAGGGAACATTCTGGGTAAGTTATTAATTATTTGTTATTATAAAAATAAAATAACCATTAGGGAATGTTCTGTCACTGTGTAATGAATTAATGGTTATTAAAATCAATAAATAAATAACCATTAGGGAATGTTCTATGTAAGAATTAATGGTTAGAAAGAAAAAAGAAAGAAAGAAACCATTTGGGAAGGTCCTGTGTAAGGAATCAATGATTATAAATAAAATAACAATTAGCGATCATTCTGTATAATGGTTATAAAAAAAAACACTGTGTTATGGTTCGTGGAGAGATGAACCCAATCGCAGACAGTATGCAATTATCACGGTTTTATTCAGAAAAAACAGGGAAAACAAAACCCACGATTGGGCAAAACAAGGCTGGTGGGCAAAAACAAAAACTAACAACACTAGACAAAGACTTGAACGATAACTAGACAAATAACTAACAACAGCAACAAGATCTGGATTTTACAAGACAGAGTTCTTCACAAGGTACTCACAGGAAGGTCTACACACAGGTATTGTATCACAGGATACACCCACTGAGAATCACAATGAACCGGCACCAGACAGCAAACACAAGGGGATTAAATAGAGAGACTAATGATAACATAACAGGTGACACAGATTAATTAATGATGACTAAACAAGGGTAGCTAGGGGGCGGGGTTAGGTGACAAGACAACACAAGCACATGGCCCAAACACAAGGCCATGTGCTTGCACACAAACTAAGGGTCTGTCATGATCCTGCCTCAAGACTAAAGAAAATCAAGGACACGAGGGCAGAATCATGACAGAACCCCCACCTTAAGGAGCGGCTTCCAGACGCTCCTCAAGGGGACATCAAACGCGGGACATGACGGACTGGGACACAGACACGAACCAACAAAACATGACAAAAAAACAATAAAGGCATACACGAAAACACGACAACAGGGTTGGGATGAAACAATAAAAATAACAAACACGGGAGGTGGGGCGGAGGAACAAGAGATTTCATGGGGGATAGTCCAGGGTGGATGGGTGGACTGGGGGTCTTTGGTTTACGGGACGAGGGCTGAGGACGAGGAATCCGGGCAGACTTGGACTGGGACACATGAGGCACAGTCTTGGGGGAAACAGTCCGGGGTGATATGGTGACAGGGGTGACCGGGGAAACGCACAGGGGTACAAAGGGTGAAGAAACAGGAAACCAGACCGGGGGAACAGCAGGGGACACAACAGGACACATGACTGGGGGTGTTGCAGGCGGCTGAGGAGCAGGCGGCTGAGGAGCAGAGAGAGGAATGGACCTCGTAGAATTAGACTCGGAAGTAGTGCTTCTCATATCTGATTCGGGATTAGCGTTTTCTGCAGCCGGCTCGGTGACAGCAATCCGTGCAGCCGACTCGGGGACAGCAATCCGTGCAGCCGACTCGGGGACAGCAATCCGTGCAGCCGACTCGGGGGACAGCAATCCGTGCAGCCTACTCGGGGGACAGCAATCCGTGCAGCCGACTCGGGGGACAGCAATCCGTGCAGCCGACTCGGGGGACAGCAATCCGTGCAGCCGACTCGGGGACAGTAATCCGTGCAGCAGACTCGGGGACAGCAATCCGTGCAGCAGACTCGGGGACAGCAATCCGTGCAGCAGACTCGGGGACAGCAATCCGTGCAGCCGACTCGGGGGACAGCAATCCGTGCAGCCGACTCGGGGGACAGCAATCCGTGCAGCCGACTCGGGGACAGCAATCCGTGCAGCCGACTCGGGGACAGCAATCCGTGCAGCAGACTCGGGGACAGCAATCCGTGCAGCCGACTCGGGGACAGCAATCCATGCACTCTCCGACGCTGACTCGGGACTTGAAGACAAGACAGGTTTGGAAGGAACTTCTAGGATCTTGACAAGACTTGACAAATAATTAGATAAAGCCTCAGCGGCAATGACAACAGGCATCCTTTGATGAGCTGATACCAATTGCAGGACTGCTTCTGCAGCTTGATCGGCCGCAGCTCTCACAGCAGCTGACTTGGGATCAGCGCTCTCAACAGCTGGTTTGCGATCAGAGCTTGCAGTAGCGGGCTCTGGAACAGCGCTTGCAGTAGCGGGCTCTGGAACAGACAGAGACAGAGGATTGGAGACTCCCTTCCATCTCTTCTTTCTCCTTGGCCGCGGAGCAGATGCTATTGTTGGACTAGTGACTGGTTGGGGAAGCTCAACAGGAGCTGTGACTGGGGCATGGAGGACAGTCTCAGACAGTGCTATTTCCGTCGCAGAGGATTCTGATGCAGACTCCCATGAGGTCCGTCTCCCTCGCTTGCCGAGGAGGCCTTCGGGTACGGCTGATGCCTCAGGATTGGAAGTGGAGCCAGCTTGATTCCCCTGGGTAACCACAGCCAGGACACGACCCTCTGGGATCACTGACAGCTTGGGTGATGGTGACGACAAGGTGGAACCCCGCGACTCCCTCCGTGACAAACAATCCACCATCTCACCAAACGGGCAGCAGACCAGCTTCTCCTGTTCAGCCAGGGGTGGAGAAGCTTTGAGACCCGCTATGAGGTAGCGGTTGAGGAGGATATCAGGTAGGAAAAGCCTCCTCTCGTTTGCAACCTGGGCGTACTCCCTCAGGGACCGCTCTCCCTGGGGAGGAATCGGCAGCTTGCCATTACTTGCATCAGAAATAGTCCTCAGCCACCATTGTGCAAGGTCATCCGGGTTCTGCTCAACAAAAGAGGACATACTGTCTGCTGGGTTCTTTGTTCGCCAGTTCATTCTGTTATGGTTCGTGGAGAGATGAACCCAATCGCAGACAGTATGCAATTAACACGGTTTTATTCAGACAAAACAGTAGTGATGTGACATTTGAACCGAGGCGTCGGAGCTTGTGTCGAGAAAAAATGGGCGTGCCAGATGAAGCCGCGATTCGAGGCTTGTGTTGTTAACGTGGAAATCACGTGACTAATGACAAACGAGGCCTCGGTTTGTGTGGAAACGTCATCGGTTCGGTTTGTGTGTCGAAACTCCCGCCACCTTGTGGGTGTTGTCAGGAGTAGCAGACGCAGTTGTAATAGTGTCAGAGTCAGAGAGTTAGAGAATTCTCATTGTCATTGTCGTTATTGTGTCATATGTGTTGTTAGGGCTGTATATTATTACATTATATCAAGCTAGAATACTTATAGTATATTGTTATTATTAATTATAATAGCTATATTATAATCTTGTTATATTAATTAGATAAGATTATTTGGATTGCTTTGGATTTTCCGATCTGGACTGGACTGCTTATTGTTTTGGATCGCCCTTTTGGGTTTGTTTGCTTTTTGCGACTCTTCCTTTTTCCTGGTAATGGAGCCGCAAGAAAGAGGAGATCCACCCCTGTCTGGCCTCAACACAAGCATCAGTATCTTCATTTATACCCGCTGGCACTGGCATTTTTATGTTCCCCTGCATCCTCTGTTCCTTGTGAAAGGATATTTTCCAAGACTGGAGAGGTTTTGTCCAAGAAGAGGAATTGTCTAAACCCCAACACACTTGAAAATGTTTTTTTTTCTCAATAAAAATCTATTGTAATCCTTCCTTCACCCACCCCAAACTGCAGTGTTGCAGTTTGCTCCTCTATATCCCAGTCCCATAAGCACAACACTGCACTTAAACTAGAAACAGTTCACTGCACAAAACACCCCAAAAACAATCTTAACTTTTTCCACCCCAGACTATTCTGTTGCAGTTTACTTTATTACACTCACTCCACCATAAGCACTGCACTCAACACAGTGTCACTTTTGTTGTTCATATTGTCACTATCCAAACAATTTCTGAATAATTAATTAACTATGTATGTGACAGTTTTCTCTGCACAAGTAAATTCAGACAGAGAAAGATACTTATTTTATACCCAGGCAATGGACAGATGTCTGCTCAGGTCTTTTTATTATTGCAAATGAAAGGTTACAGACTTTAATAGTGAGAAGAAAATAAATAAGTAAATAAAACAACGTGTGTGTGTTTGGGTGGGTGGGGGGGTATAAGTCTGCTCAGGGGCCTATACCATGAAGCCGGTTTAGGTGGCTAGCCAGCTATGTTTCAGTTTAGTTCGCGTCAACCCTGGGTTTTAGGGACCATGAAAGTGGTTTGGCTTTTAGCAGTGTTCATCGCCATAGTAACTTACGCTCCACGGCTAACCTGGTCCGGAGCAGGTTATGTTCCAGGTAAGAGGTTGCAAACCGAACTTGGACCAATCAGCTGTGAGCAAAGTGTCACATGACTGATGCTATAAAGTCACTCCACCTGTTTCTACTCCAAATTAAAGGTCACTACATAGCAAATGATTTTTAAACACAAAACCGTCTTGGTTTTAGTGATGCTTATTTAGAATAATACATTTGTTTGATTTAGATATTATTTATGTAATTATTATACCCTTAATCAATCACACATGTACAATTTTAGTCCATCAATTATTATTACGCAGTTTAAATGAATAAATATATAAAGGTAATATAAATACGCTTTAGCATCAATAGATGAAGCTATAAAATAACTACATGTGAGCTTAAATGTTCATTTCTCTCTATACCTTTATCAGCTGTATAAAATAACTTCACAACTTTTACTTGCACTGATATACAGTAGCGAGACTTTTTCTTTTAGTTGTCCTCTTTCATAGACAGCTGTATTCTTCTTGCTGTGTAAATTTGTTTTACTATTTTAATACTTTTATTTAATAAGTGAATTGCACTGCTTCTCTCACGAGAAATTAATCTGAGTTTCACTTTCTCAACGTGTGATTGGCTGTTCGATACTGATGTCACACCTAAACTCCTAAACTCAGGATCAAAGCCTGAGTTGACAGAGAAAGTTGATGATCAGCATCATGGTACCAACAAAGCCTGGTTGGATTGGTTTGGTTTTGTCAACTCAAAACTAATCCTGTAACCCTGAGTTTGTTCAACTACCATCATGGTACAGGCCCCAGGTCATTGGTTCAGAATTAATTAATTTGTCTGCTACTTCTTTGCACAGTAGCTAGGTGTCACTAGTGAGCAATGCTGAATGAAGCTTCGAGTAATGAACCTTTGGGTGAAGCAATGGGCTGCGAGGTCTCAGTGGTTCAGGAAGCCTCATTTTGCCATCACTACAAAACAGGGAAAACAAAACCCACGATGGGGCAAAACAAGGTTGGGGGGCAAAAACAAAAACTAACAACACTAGACTAAGACTTGACAGATAACTAAACAAATAACTAACAACAGCAACAAGATCTGGATTTTACAAGACAGAGTTCTTCACAAGGTACTCACGGGAAGGTCTACACACAGGCATTGTATCACAGGATACACAGACTGAGAATCACAATGAACCGGCACAAGAAAACAAACACAAGGGGATTAAATATAGAGACTAATGATAACATAACAGGTGACACAGATTAATTAAAGATGACTAAACAAGGGTAACAAGGGGGCGGGGTTAGGTGACGAGACAACGCAATCACATGGCCCAAACACAAGGCCATGTGCTTGCACACAAAACACGGGTCTGTCATGATCCTGCCTCAAGACTAAAGAAAATCAAGGACACGAGGGCAGAATCATGACACACTGAGAACCTGTAAGTATACACTCTAAAAAATTACTCTTTAAACTAACTTAATTCAATTATGGACAGTGGTTCCAGACAAGCAAATTATTTTGTATTAATGTTAATGATATTTTTTTAATCTATGTAAGCTCCTTGTGTTGTGACAACTCAACTGAATGAGTCCAAACAAACCAATGGAATTGCTTCCCTGTAACTTACTCCGGTTAAGTTTAGTGAACAAGCTTTAGTTTATTTAAAACTGCGCTGAAAAATAAATGTATGTACGATTTACATGATTTCTCAAATGAATTACTAGACTACAGCTAGCTATTAGCTAATAATAGCACTTATTTAACATACTTATTGCTAAGATTTATATGCTCTTTCAGCAACAAGAATAAACCTATTTTAATCAGTCCACATCCTAACCAAATGCTCTACTCTTCTAAATGTAATTTAAATGGTCCTTATAATTGCAATGTCATTGAACATTAAACACAATTACACACTATAAAGTCTTCCCCTTTCCTAATTTTCTAAAAAACACATAAAATAACACTTCATTTCAACATTTATTCCGTCTTAATTCAGCTATATGCACAGCATGCTGGGAACTAACAAGCACCGCCCAGTTTCAGTTAATGCAACACAAATCATTCATGTAATCAAACACAAACGGATTAGGTAAACTTTAATTTTACATATTTAAGCAGATTGGACACAATCAAATTAAGTTACAGCAAAATATACAGCAATTGTGTTTCTTAAGCTCATTTAAAGAAATTTGAACAAGCAGACAAAATATTTTTTTTTCATCGAAATATATTTAAACCATTCCAGAACAGACTTTCCGAAATACTCACAGAAATTAAAGACTTAGCCTTTTAGATTAACTTTATATATTCTCTGAGGCCATGCACCTTGCTACTTTCTTCACACTCCATCTTCATCCAATACATTGGAAATTGTCACATCCAGGTTTTTTTTTATCGCAAAATTAAACCCTTTACATTAGTTTAACGATTGATAATTAAGTACAGTGGAAAATTATACAGATTAAGTTAATTAAACGCAATACAATAGTGTTTTGATGGTAAAATAAATAAAATAAAATAAAATAAATAAAATAAATTATGTCACAGTGTCTGGTTGTGCTCCCTTGTCTATCACTAGAGGTCCTCGTTCTCACGGTGTCCTTCACATTTGACTTCAATTCCCAGCATTCTGTCTGTCACTGTCACTCATCAGTTCATTGCACTCAGCTGTTCCCCGTAATCATTGTTCCCAGCTGTTCTGTGTTAGTCTTGTTAGATATGTGTATAAATACCCCGCTTGTTTAATGTTTCTTACGGAGTCCTTGTATATTGTCACACCACTTCTGGTTGCCTGGTTTTGCCTGTTCGTGTTTGTTTTCTTGTTTTTGGATTGCCTTTTGGATTTGACCTTTGCCTGGACTGGATGTACGATTATGGATTTCCCTATTAAATTCTTACCTGCTATTGGATCTCTCTCTCCTGTGTGTGTTACGTGACAGAAGGACTCCGTCTATAGAGATCCAGCGGTATGTTTTGCAACATCTCTTTCCCAGCCACCGAGCGGGAGAGAAGGGAGTTGTTTAAGGGGACCCGGTTGGTAAAGTTCCGCGGGACCTGTGGAGGTCGCCGTAGAGGAGGTGATAGAGAGATGTATCACGTCACGTCTGCCCAGCGAGAGACTGTTCACGTCACGTCTGCCCAGCGAGAGACTGTTCACGTCACGTCTGCCCAGCGAGAGACTGTTCACGTCACGTCTGCCCAGCGAGAGACTGTTCACGTCACGTCTGCCCAGCGAGAGACTGTTCACGTCACGTCTGCCCAGCGAGAGACTGTTCACGTCACGTCTGCCCAGCGAGAGACTGTTCACGTCACGTCTGCCCAGCGAGAGACTGTTCACGTCACGTCTGCCCAGCGAGAGACTGTTCACGTCACGTCTGCCCAGCGAGAGACTGTTCACGTCCCGTCTGCCCAGTCAGAGACTGTTCATGTTCCGTCTGCCTTCATGGACCTGGATATATCTGGAGCGTCTGGCTCGGATCCTGGACATGTCCGTGTCTCCTGTCCCAGAGCCGGAGCCAGTGTCTGCTTTTCCAGAGCCGGAGGCAGAGCCAGTGCCCGTTCCAGAGCCGGAGGCAGAGCCAGTGCCCGTTCCAGAGCCGGAGGCAGAGCCAGTGCCCGTTCCAGAGCCGGAGGCAGAGCCAGTGCCCGTTCCAGAGCCGGAGGCAGAGCCAGTGCCCGTTCCAGAGCCGGAGGCAGAGCCAGTGCCCGTTCCAGAGCCGGAGGCAGAGCCAGTGCCCGTTCCAGAGCCGGAGGCAGAGCCAGTGCCCGTTCCATAGCCGGAGGCAGAGCCAGTGCCCGTTCCATAGCCGGAGGCAGAGCCAGTGCCCGTTCCAGAGCCGGAGGCAGAGCCAGTGCCCGTTCCAGAGCCGGAGGCAGAGCCAGTGCCCGTTCCAGAGCCGGAGGCAGAGCCAGTGCCCGTTCCAGAGCCGGAGGCAGAGCCAGTGCCCGTTCCAGAGCCGGAGGCAGAGCCAGTGCCCGTTCCAGAGCCGGAGGCAGAGCCAATGCCCGTTCCAGAGCCGGAGGCAGAGCCAGTGCCGTCTGCCTTCATGGACCTGGACTATCTGGAGCGTCTGGCTCGGATCCTGGACATGCCCGTGTCTCCTGTCCCAGAGCCGGAGCCAGTGTCTGCCGTTCCAGAGCCGGAGACAGAGCCAGTGCCCGTTCCAGAGCCGGAGGCAGAGCCAGTGCCCGTTCCAGAGCCGGAGGCAGAGCCAGTGCCCGTTCCAGAGCCGGAGGCAGAGCCAGTGCCCGTTCCAGAGCCGGAGGGAGAGCCAGTGCCCGTTCCAGAGCCGGAGGCAGAGCCAATGCCCGTTCCAGAGCCGGAGGCAGAGCCAGTGCTGTCTGCCTTCATGGACCTGGACTATCTGGAGCGTCTGGCTCGGATCCTGGACATGCCCGTGTCTCCTGTCCCAGAGCCGGAGCCAGTGTCTGCCGTTCCAGAGCCGGAGCCAGTGCCCGTTCCAGAGCCGGAGGCAGAGCCAGTGCCCGTTCCAGAGCCGGAGGCAGAGCCAATGCCCGTTCCAGAGCCGGAGGCAGAGGCAGTGCCGTCTGCCTTCATGGACCTGGACTATCTGGAGCGTCTGGCTCGGATCCTGGACATGCCCGTGTCTACTATCCGAGAGCCGGAGCCAGTGTCTCCTGTCCCAGAGCCGGAGGCAGAGCCAGTGTCTCCTGTCCCAGAGCCGGAGGCAGAGCCAGTGTCTCCTGTCCCAGAGCCGGAGGCAGAGCCAGTGTCTCCTGTCCCAGAGCCGGAGGCAGAGCCAGTGTCTCCTGTCCCAGAGCCGGAGGCAGAGCCAGTGTCTCCTGTCCCAGAGCCGGAGGCAGAGCCAGTGTCTCCTGTCCCAGAGCCGGAGGCAGAGCCAGTGTCTCCTGTCCCAGAGCCGGAGGCAGAGCCAGTGTCTCCTGTCCCAGAGCCGGAGGCAGAGCCAGTGTCTCCTGTCCCAGAGCCGGAGGCAGAGCCAGTGTCTCCTGTCCCAGAGCCGGAGGCAGAGCCAGTGTCTCCTGTCCCAGAGCCGGAGGCAGAGCCAGTGTCTCCTGTCCCAGAGCCGGAGGCAGAGCCAGTGTCTCCTGTCCCAGAGCCGGAGGCAGAGCCAGTGTCTCCTGTCCCAGAGCCGGAGGCAGAGCCAGTGTCTCCTGTCCCAGAGCCGGAGGCAGAGCCAGTGTCTCCTGTCCCAGAGCCGGAGGCAGAGCCAGTGTCTCCTGTCCCAGAGCCGGAGGCAGAGCCAGTGTCTCCTGGGGGGGGGGTCACAGTGTCTGGTTGTGTTCCCTTGTCTATCACTAGAGGTCCTCGTTCTCACGGTGTCCTTCACATTTGACTTCAATTCCCAGCATTCTGTCTGTCACTGTCACTCATCAGTTCATTGCACTCAGCTGTTCCCCGTAATCATTGTTCCCAGCTGTTCTGTGTTAGTCTTGTTAGATATGTGTATAAATACCCTGCCTATTTAGTGTTTCTTATGGAGTCCTTGTATATTATCACTTCACTTCTGGATGCCTGTTTTTGCCTGTTCGTGTTTGTTTTCTTGTTTTTGGATTGCCTTTTGGATTTGACCCTGGACTGGATGTACGATTATGGATTTCCCTATTAAATTTTTACCTGCTATTGGATCTCTCTCCTGTGTGTGTTACGTGGCTATGTGTGTTACTTTAAAAAAACATATTTGGGTAAAAAGAACAGTGCCACAAAACCATTTTTGTATAAGTGACGGTATTTGTCTCAAAATCATGCAGCGAATGTTTTGGGAACATTATTTCATGTTTGTAAAAATAAAAAAAAAATTCTGTTTGTACTTGCTGACCTTGTTGTTGCTCCAACCATAACCCAAATATATAAGCATTATAATAACAAATAATCATATAATAACAAATAATCATTCATAAAACGCATTAAACTTTAGTTTACAAAGACGTGAAACTCACCGAGTGGTCGGGGGTGTTCACTGATATGCTCACACAAAAATCGCTGCAAAAGATGCTTTCCAACAGGTGTTTTACCATTCGTTGTAAAACTGTGGACCTATTTTTCCAAACGCCTCACAACCGGACATTCTTCCGTTGAGAGCTTGAATAATAGACACTCCAGCCCAGTTGGTGGCGATAATGCACCTTTGCCAATGTTTGGATAGCGTAGCCTACGATACCGCGACTGCATAACTACAGAAATAATACAAACAACCCCATTCCCATTTCCGTCAGCGGAGTAATACCGTACCTCACAGAACATCCAACACAAGTCAATGGAGTTGGACAAAAACTATGATAAAACCTGTTGGAAAGCATCTTTTGCAGCGATTTTTGTGTATCATATTAATCATAATATTTGTCGGTTTGTTTTACACACGAGACTCTAAATGCCCTGACCCCGTGTGCCTTTTCCATAGTAGAATCGAGCTGCATGCGCAATTACTGAAAAACAATAGGATTGATGATTATTTTATACAAAATCAATATCAATATTTCTCATGTAATACGTTTAAAAACGTGTAAAAACTGCAGATGGTGAACGTTATATTGTGAACGCTTTACTTGCTTAGCATGGAGATTTCAGTGGAGTTACGACAGACACGCTGTTTCATAATAGGTAGGGCCTATGATGTCCTTTTATGAATGACAACACAGTGCATTGGTCTCATAAGGCACAATTATTTTCTCTATAATGCTGTTCAGTGTGCAATATGTGTGTGTGTAGACTGTATATTTTTCACAAAACACTTTACCTTAAAGGGTTAGTTCACCCAAAAATGAAAATGATGTCATTAATGACTCACCCTCATGTAGTTCCAAGCCCGTAAGACGACCGTTCATCTTCGGAACACAGTTTAAGATATTTTAGATTCAGTCCGAGAGTTTTCTGTCCCTCCATTGAAAATGTATGAACGGTATACTGTCCTTGTCCAGAAAGGCAATAAAGACATCCTCAAAGTAGTCCACGTGACCTCAGGGGGTTAGTTAGAATTTTTTGAAGCATCGAAAATACATTTTGTTCCAAAAATAACAAAAACGATGACTTTATTCAGCATTGTATTCTCTTCTGGTTCTGTTGTGCATCCGCGTTCACGAGGCCAGTGACGCTGCTGACGTAAGACGCTGCTGACGTGTTATCTGGTGCGCCCGTGTATTCGGGTTCAAATAAATATGGCTGGTTAAAAAAAAAATGCAAGTCTTCCCCTGTGTCGAAATCCATAGACATGTTTGCAAAGATTGTTTTGTTTACAGTACAGCGTGCGTCTCCCTCAGACTGTAAACGAAGCTCGGGCGCACCAGACACACGTCAGCTCGTCTAACGTCAGCGGACTCATGAACGCGGATTGACAACAGAACCGGAAGACAATACAATGCTGAATAAAGTCGTCGTTTTTGTTATTTTTGGAACAAAATGTATTTTCGATGCTTCAAAAAATTCTAACTAACCCACTGAGGTCACATGGACTACTTTGATGATGTCTTTATTGCCTTTCTGGACAAGGACAGTATACCGCACATAGATTTTCAATTGAGGGACAAAAAGCTCTCGGACTGAATCTAAAATATCTTAAACTGTGTTCCGAAGATGAACGGAGGTCTTACGGGCTTGGAGCGACATGAGGGTGAGTCATTAATGGCATCATTTTCATTTTTGGGTGAACTAACCCTTTAATGCCGTTTTTAAGAGTTCAAAACTCATTCACTTCTTGGAGGGAGCCCGGTCTACAGGGTGTCACGTGATTTTCGTGCATCTAACCTGGACACTGCCATTGCCAACATCAGACCGAAAATATGGCAAAATCATTTACTATGGTGATTTTTCTTAAGTATTTAAGTATTTGAAATACTCCAAATACACTCCCTCAAAATATTTTGTTACAAAATACATTTAAATTTTTCTACACCTGCAAAATACAAATTACAAAATACACTGAAGTAATTAAATACGTATTTAAAATACATTTAATTGAAATACTGCCCATGTCTGCCCACTGCTGGACCATGCACATCATTTCTCCCCTCGGCTTTTAGATTTTCGGGAAGGAAAAAAATTCCACTCCCCCGTCCAAACGTTTACTATACCGGGTATCAGATTTCACTCTCCACCGACTGCGCTGATCAAAGGCATGATGGGAAACGACTTGCTGACGACACAGCTTAATGTTGATTGGTTTAAACAACCGGGATGTATTGTTCTCTTTTAAAATGTTTGATTTTAAAACTCGGATATCATGTTTTATGTGTAGGCCTATATGCTATGTGTGCATATTCCCAAACTCTCGGACAGTGCGATCTATGGGTCATGCAATGTCATTTTATTATATATATAAAATATATATATATATATATAAAATATATATATAAAAAATATTAAAGAAAAATTACTGTATTAAAGAAAAAAATGATTGATAAACACTTATTTGGAATGGAATTAAATAACAAGTACTTTGGGTGTCTTGTTCATTATATTTATTTTCACACAAAAGCAACAGAACTTAAAGTACATCCAGTTTATTAGCAACACTGTGCACGAGCGTGAATCCCGTGAATCCTGCGATATCCATCATTGATCTCGCAGGTGTCAGATCCACAGCGTGAAGAGAGAACTGTCCGGCTTGCCTGCGCTTTTTTCACTCCTCCTCTCACTGCAGCCGCCTACTCTCGACTACATCTCAGGCGAGGCAAGGCGCATCTCAAACAAGCCTAAAGTGTGTGCACACGCGATGACAGGACTGACACATAGGACTGACATAACTCGCGCCCTCCGATCAAATGTCAACAGCTCGCAGCTCGAGGCCGCTTTATTCGCGCATAACGTGAGTTATAGTGAAACCTTCCCTTGAAAGCGCTTGGAAACAAAAGCAAAATAATTTCCTACTTAAAAACGAATCGTTGAAGGGTCTAGCGCGCGCTCTCGCTCGCATTGTACATTATCGTTTATCACTATCACGAAACGCTTGACGCGGCGGAGGAGAAGTTGCAGTTGAAGTCCGTAATAATCATAAGCCAGGGTTTGTAGGTTTGTGATATGGGCTTGCTGTCACAAGGCTCACCGCTCAACTGGGAAGAGACCAAGAAGCATGCTGACCACGTTAGAAAGCACGGCATCCTTCAGTTCCTCCACATCTACAATAAGGTGAAAGAGCGACAGAAGGATGTGCTGAAATGGGGAGATGAGGTGAGGATGCATGCTTTGCTTTACATCCTCAGAAATCATGTTATAACTGCATATTTATGGGAAACATGTGTTTGCGTTGCATTAAATGATGCAATGGAGATGCTGCTTGTGAGCAGGTGCACCTTCAGCTCACTTTGTGTTTGTTATTAATGCACTTTTTTTGGACACACTTGGCTTGATCTTAAAAAAAAAAACATTGTAAAGGCTAATGCTTACAATCTTGAAATTGGTTTTGTAGATAAATGCAAACTTCAGACTTTATGTAAGATGTCTATTTTACAAAAATGCAAAGAAAAAAAAGTCTGGTTGGAAATTAATGTGCTTATTGTGTTGATGTATTACAAAACATTTGCTGTTATTGAGTAGGATATGTTAAGGTTAGAGACAGGTTTGGTGTAATGGGTGAGTTAAGGGGTAAGGCAAGGTCGACAGTGTAATTACCCCAAACTGCCCGGTACAACAAATGTCCAGCTGACCTTTGACCTCCTCAGTGATGTTTAAAAGTAATCCTTGGATGAAGTCCCAATTGTATCCATTAAAACTCATATTTGATCACCAAAATGACATACTTAAACATTTGTAATGCCCTAAAATATCTTGAATGTAACTCGACACCCTTGCTTCATTTAATATTTTCGGTTCTATGAATATGCAAATGAGCCCCGCCTCCACTCACTCACTCAGCTCAGAGATCCACTTGTTGACGATCACACGTTGATCTGATTGGTGAGATGGTAGTTTGTGACGTCAGAAACACCAGTGATTTAAAACCGTGTTTTTGAGACTGTCTTTGTTTCACTGCAGTTTTAAAGGGGCATTCGGCAACTCTAGCCATTTCTTCGCTGATTTTAAATTTTGCTGTGGCACGTTTTCTCACGGAGCTCCCCTACAGCTGTGAGGCGTATATTTCACAACGGTCGTAAAAAAATATCACTTGCGGCCCCTCCTCCCCTGTTCTACCGCTGCTCATGTGCATTTGTTATTATCGGAGCCGGCCAACTTTATCATGTCTATGTCTACCGAGTGGGTTATACATCATACACAGTATTATATGGCGTGTGTGTTAATGTCAATTGCCGTAAAGTAGTTCGTGTTTCTCGCTCGTTTTCGCTTCTCACAAGACTTCCTATTTCCAACTTACCGGGACGTTAGTCCCCATGTTGCAAGGTTGGTTTTCCGCCTGGGAATGTTGGGGGGAGCGGGGAAAGTCGCCATTTTCACCGGAACAGGTTATTTAACCATCCAAATGATTTATAAACGGTTTTATTAAGTTGAAATAGGGCTAGTTGCCAAGTTCCCCTTTTTAAGGAGAAAATACTCAGCAATGGTGTCGACTTATGAAATTACACATGGTTTGTCTTAAAGCATACTAAAAACACCACATAGACTTATAAACAACATTAAAACCTGGGTTTTCACCACAGGGGGACTTTAAACCACTTTAAGATATTGTGCTGAATATCCAGGCAAAATTTGGCTACTTTAAAGAAGCTCAAATACAATATCTTTTGGGTTTAACATCATATTCTCCCATTTTTGTTAGCCTGTTTCATAGTCTCGGTTATTATTCAAACTGTGGGAAATGAGTGGGCGTGTCCAAATTTTCCACTGGTATATTGAGTATTGTATGTGTAAAGCAGCCCAGGCATGTGAAGATCTGCACTCTTACGCAATGATTTTAGTTTATAGATTTTTGCAAAATCCCATTTCTTTTGGTTGGATGGCTGTGCAGTTTGTCATCTTTCAGTGAGCGGTTCACTGTTATCTAAAGAGTACTAAACTAAACATGTGGTGCCTAAAAGTGTTTGCATGTGCAAACTCTCAGTTCATGTAGGATCAACAGGCTAATGTCGATTTCTGAACCTCCTATTGAAATGGAATTTCATCTCATTACTTTCGACCAGCCAGAAGATGTCAATGGGTTTACGGTAAAACCTGCTGGAATGTTGTTGGTTTAGGTGAATCCTTTGTTCGGCGTTAGTGGCTTAAAAAGGCAAAAAGAATGGAATGGGGGGAAAAAGAAGGGAATGGGGAAAAAAAGAAGAATGCAATGGGGGAAAAAGAAGGGAATGGGCGAAAAAGAATAATGGAATGGGGGAATGGAATGGCGGAAAAAGGAATAATGGAATGGGGGAAAAAGAAGGGAATGGGGGAAAAAGAATAATGCAATGGGGGAAAAAGAAGGGAATGGGTGAAAAAGAATAATGGAATGGGGGAAAAGAAGGGAATGGGGGAAAAAGAAGAATGGAATGGGGAAAAAGAAGAATGGAATGGGGAAAAAAGAAGATTGGAATGGGGGGGAAGAAGAATGGAATGGGGGAAAAAGTAGAATGGAACCGAATGGGAATGGGACCAGCCAGAAGACGTCAATGGGTTTACGTTAAAACCTGATGGAATGTTGTTGGTTTAGGTGAATCCTTTGTTCGGCGTTAGTGGCTTAAAAGGCCAAAAATAATGGAATGGGGGGAAAAAGAAGGGAATGGGGGAAAAAAAGAAGAATGCAATGGGGGAAAAAGAAGGGAATGGGCGAAAAAGAATAATGGAATGGGGGGAATGGAATGGCGGGAAAATGAATAATGGAATGGGTGGGAAAAGAAGGGAATGGGGAAAAAAAGAAGAACGCAATGGGGGAAAAAGAAGGGAATGGGTGAAAAAGAATAATGGAATGGGGGAAAATAAGGGAATGGGGGAAAAAGAAGAATGGAATGGGGAAAAAAGAAGAATGGAATGGGGAAAAAAGAATAATGGAATGGGGGGGGGAAGAAGACTGGAATGGGGGAAAAAGAAGAATGGAATGGGGGAAGAAGAATGGAATGGGGGAGAAGAATGGAATGGAGGGGAAAGAAGAATGGAATGGGGGAGGAAGAATAATGGAATGGGGTAAAAGAAGAATGGAATGGGGGAAAAGAAGAATGGATTGGGGAGAAAAGAAGAATGGAACGGGGGAAAAGAAGAATGGAATGGGGGAAGAAGAATGGAATTGGGGGGATAAAAATGGAATGGTGGGGAAGGAGAATGGAATGGGGGGAAAGAAGAAGAATGCAATGGGGGAAAGAAGAATGGAATAGGGGAGAGAAGAATTGAATGGGGGGAAAAGAAGAATGGAATGGGGGGAGGGGGAAGAAGAATGGAATGGGGGTGAAGAATGGAATGGGGGGAAAGAATAATGGAATGCGGGGGAAGAAGAATGGAATGGGGGGAAGAAGAATGGAATGGGGGGAAAAGAAGAATGCAATGGGGGAAGAAGAAGGGAATGGGGGGAAAGAATAATGGAATGGGGGAATGGAATGGGGGAAAAAGGAAGAATGGAATGGGGGAAAATAATAATGGAATGGGGGAAAAGAAGAATGGAATGGGGGAAAGAAGAATGGAATGGGGGAAAATGAAGAATTGAATGGGGGGGGGGAAGAAGAATGGAATAGGGGGAAGAAGAATGAAATAGGGGGATAGGAGAATGGAATGGGGGGAAAAGAAGGGAATGGGGGAAAAAGAAGAATGCAATGGGGGAAGAAGAAGGGAATGGGGGAAAAAGAATAATGGAATGGGGGAATGGAATGGGGGGAAAAGGAAGAATGGAATGGGGGAAAAGAATAATGGAATGGGGGAAAAGAAGAATGGAATGGGGGAGGAAGAATGGAATGGGGGAAAAAGAAGAATTGAATAGGGGGGAAGAAAAATGAAATAGGGGAAAGAAGAATGGAATGGGGGGGAAAGAAGAATGGAATGGGGGAAGAAGAATGGAATTGGGGGAGGGGGAAGAAGAATGGAATGGGGTGAGAAGAATGGAATGGGGGGAAAGAATAATGGAATGGGGGGAAAGAAGAATGGAATGGGGGAAGAAGAATGGAATGGGAGAAAAAGAAGAATGCAATTGGGGGAAGAAGAATGGAATGGGAGAAAAAGAAGAATGCAGTTGGGGAGGAAGAAGGGAATGGGTGAAAAGAATAATGGAATGGGGGGAATGGAATGGGGGAAAGGAAGAATGGAATGGGGGAAAGAAGAATGGAATGGGGGAAAAGAAGAATGGAATGGGTGGGAAAAGAATGGAATGGGGGAAAAAGAAGAATTGACTGGGGGGGAAAGAAGAATGAAATGGGGGGAAAGAAGAATGGAATGGGTGAAAAGAATAATGGAATGGGGGGAATGGAATGGGGGGAAAAGGAAGAATGGAATGGAGGAAAAGAAGAATGGAATGGGGGAAAAGAAGAATGGAATGGGGGGAAGAAGAATGGAATGGGGGAAAAAGAAGAATTGACTGGGGGGGGAAGAAGAATGAAATGGGGGGAAAGAAGAATGGAATGGGGGGGATAGAAGAATGGAATGGGGGAAAAGAAGAATGGAATGGGTGAAAGAAGAATGGAATGGGGAAAGAAGAACAGAATGGAGGGAGAAGAATGGAATGGGGAAAGAAGAACGGAATGGGGGGAAGAAGAATGGAATGGGGAAAGAAGAATGGAATGGGGGGAAGAAGAATGGTATGGGGGGGAAAAGAAGAATGGAATGGGGGAAGGAATGGGGGAAAGAAGAATGGAATGGGGGAAAGAATGGGGGAAAGAAGAATGGAATGGGAGAAAGAAGAATGGAATGGGGAAAGAAGAATGGAATGGGGAGAATAATGAAATGGGGGAAGAATAATGGAATGGGGGAAAGAAGAATGGAATGGGGGAAAGAAGATTGGAATGGGAAGGAAAAGAAGAATGGAATGGGGGGGAAAGAAAAATTGAATGGGGGAATGGAATGGGGTAAAAGAAGAATGGAATGGGGGAAAGAAGAATGGATTGGGGAGAAAAGAAGAATGGAACGGGGAAAAGAAGAATGGAATGGGGGAAGAAGAATGGATTGGGGGGATAAAAATGGAATGGTGGGGAAGGAGAATGGAATGGGGGGAAAGAAGAAGAATGCAATGGGGGAAAGAAGACTGGAATAGGGGAGAGAAGAATTGAATGGGGGGAAAAGAAGAATGGAATGGGAAAAAGAAGAATGGAATGGGGGAAGAAGAATGGAATTGGGGGAGGGGGAAGAAGAATGGAATGGGGGTGAAGAATGGAATGGGGGGAAAGAATAATGGAATGTGGGGGAAGAAGAATGGAATGGGGGGAAGAAGAATGGAATGGGGGGAAAAGAAGAATGCAATGGGGGAAGAAGAAGGGAATGGGGGGGAAAGAATAATGGAATGGGGGAATGGAATGGGGGAAAAAGGAAGAATGGAATGGGGGAAAATAATAATGGAATGGGGGAAAAGAAGAATGGAATGGGGGAAAGAAGAATGGAATGGGGGAAAATGAAGAATTGAATGGGGGGGAGAAGAATGGAATAGGGGGAAGACGAATGAAATAGGGGGATAGAAGAATGGAATGGGGGGAAAAGAAGGGAATGGGGGAAAAAGAAGAATGCAATGGGGGAAGAAGAAGGGAATGGGGGAAAAAGAATAATGGAATGGGGGGAATGGAATGGGGGGAAAAGGAAGAATGGAATGGGGGAAAAGAATAATGGAATGGGGGAAAAGAAGAATGGAATGGGGGGAGGAAGAATGGAATGGGGGAAAAAGAAGAATTGAATAGGGGGGAAGAAAAATGAAATAGGGGGAAAGAAGAATGGAATGGGGGGGAAAGAAGAATGGAATGGGGGAAGAAGAATGGAATTGGGGGAGGGGGAAGAAGAATGGAATGGGGTGAGAAGAATGGAATGGGGGGAAAGAATAATGGAATGGGGGGAAAGAAGAATGGAATGGGGGAAGAAGAATGGAATGGGAGAAAAAGAAGAATGCAATTGGGGGAAGAAGAATGGAATGGGAGAAAAAGAAGAATGCAGTTGGGGAGGAAGAAGGGAATGGGTGAAAAGAATAATGGAATGGGGGGAATGGAATGGGGGAAAGGAAGAATGGAATGGGGGAAAAGAAGAATGGAATGGGGGAAAAGAAGAATGGAATGGGGGAAGAAGAATGGAATGGGGGAAAAAGAAGAATTGACTGGGGGGGAAAGAAGAATGAAATGGGGGGAAAGAAGAATGGAATGGGTGAAAAGAATAATGGAATGGGGGGAATGGAATGGGGGGAAAAGGAAGAATGGAATGGAGGAAAAGAAGAATGGAATGGGGGAAAAGAAGAATGGAATGGGGGGAAGAAGAATGGAATGGGGGAAAAAGAAGAATTGACTGGGGGGGAAAGAAGAATGAAATGGGGGGAAAGAAGAATGGAATGGGGAAAGAAGAATGGAATTAGGGGAAAGAAGAATGGAATGGGGAAAGATGAATGGAATGGGGAGAAGAATTGAATGGGGGGAAAGAAGAATGGAATGGGAGGGAGAAGAATGGAATGGGGGGGAAGAAGAATGGAATGGGGAAAGAAAAATTGAATGGGGGAAAAAGAAGAATGGAATGGGGGAAAAGAAGAATGGTATGGGGGGAAAAGAAGAATGGTATGGGGGGGAAAAGAAGAATGGAGTGGGGGGAAGAAGAATGGAATGGAGGGCGAGAAGAATGGAATGGGGGGAAAGAAGAATGGAATGGGGGGGGGGGAAGGAGAATGGAACAGGGGAAAAAGAAGAATGGAATGGCGGAAGAAAAATGGAATTGGTGGAGGGGGAAGAAGAATGGAATTGTCACAGTGTTGGGTTTGTGTTCCCCTGATGTCCACTAGATGTCCTCCTTTCCCACGGTGTCCTTCACTTATGAACTACATTTCCCACGATCCTTTGTCTCATCATTGCACTCAGCTGTTTCTTATCACTGATCATTGCACTCAGCCAATTCCCCATTATCATTGTCGATTCCCTGTGTATATAACCCTGTCTGTTTCAGTATGTGTCACGGAGTCCTTGTATTATGTCCCCACACTTCCGTTATTTGTATCAGACTGGTTCTCGTTTGTATTTTATGTTTTGGATTGCCTTATTGGACTTTTGACCCCTGCCTGGATGACTAAGAGTTTGGATTGCCCTTTTATATTAAATTACTGCTTTTGGATTTTCTGCCTCCAGTGTGTGTTCCGTGACAGAAGGACTCCGTCACACAAGATCCAGCGGTATGTTTCTCAATATCTCTTCCCCAGCCACCGAGCGGGAGAGAATGGAGTTTTTTAAGGGGACCCGATTAGTTAAGTTTCGTGGAACCCGTGGAGGTCGCAGTGGAGGAGGTGGTCGAGAGCCTGTTCACGTCCCGTCTGCCCAGTCAGAGACTGTTCACGTCCCGTCTACCCAGTCAGAGACTGTTCACGTCCCGTCTGCCCAGTCAGAGAATCTTCACGTTCCGTCTGCCCAGCGAGAGACTGTTCACGTTCCGTCTGCCCAGCGAGAGACTGTTCACGTCACGTCTGCCCAGCGAGAGACTGTTCACGTCACGTCTGCCCAGCGAGAGACTGTTCACGTCACGTCTGCCCAGCGAGAGACTGTTCACGTCACGTCTGCCCAGCGAGAGACTGTTCACGTCACGTCTGCCCAGCGAGAGACTGTTCACGTCACGTCTGCCCAGCGAGAGTCTGTTCACGTCACGTCTGCCCAGCGAGAGACTGTTCACGTCACGTCTGCCCAGCGAGAGACTGTTCACGTCACGTCTGCCCAGCGAGAGACTGTTCACGTTCCGTCCGCCTTCCTGGGCCGGGACTATCTGGAGCGTCTGGCTCGGATCCTGGACATGCCCGTGTCTGCTGTTCCAGAGCCGGAACCAGTGTCTGCTGTTCCAGAGCCGGAGCCGGAGGCAGAGCCAATGGCCGTTCCAGAGCCGGAGGCAGAGCCAGTGCCCATTCCAGAGCCGGAGGCAGAGCCATTGCCGGTTCCAGAGCCGGAGGCAGAGCCATTGCCGGTTCCAGAGCCGGAGGCAGAGCCAATGCCTGTTCCAGAGCCGGAGGCAGAGCCAGTATCCGTTCCAGCGCCGGAGGCAGAGCCAGTGCCATCTGCCTTCTTGGATCTGGACTATCTGGAGCGTCTGGTTCGGATCCTGGACATGCCCATGTCTGCTGTTCCAGAGCCGGAGCTAGTGTCTGCTGTTCCAGAGCTGGAGGCAGAGCCATTGCCCGTTCCAGAGCCGGAGGCTGAGCCAATGCCTGTTCCAGAGCCGGAGGCTGAGCCAATGCCTGTTCCAGAGCCTGTGTCTGTTCCAGAGCCAGTGTCTGTTCCAGAGCCTGTGTCTGTTCCAGAGCCAGTGTCTGTTCCAGAGCCATTGCCCGTTCCAGATCCGGAGGCAGAGCCAATGCTTGTTCCAGAGCCTATGCCTGTTCCAGAGCCGGAGGCAGAGCCAATGCCTGTTCCAGAGCCTATGCCTGTTCCAGAGCCGGAGACTGAGCCAATGCCTGTTCCAGAGCCGAAGGCTGAGCCAATGCCTGTTCCAGAGCCGGAGGCTGAGCCAATGCCTGTTCCAGAGCCGGAGGCTGAGCCAATGCCTGTTCCAGAGCCTGTGTCTGTTCCAGAGCCCGTGTCTGTTCCAGAGCCCGTGTCTGTTCCAGAGCCCGTGTCTGTTCCAGAGCCAGTGTCTGTTCCAGAGCCAGTGTCTGTTCCAGAGCCAGTGCCTGTTCCAGAGCCAGTGCCTGTTCCAGAGCCAGTGCCTGTTCCAGAGCCAGTGCCTGTTCCAGAGCCAGTGCCTGTTCCAGAGCCAGTGCCTGTTCCAGAGCCAGTGCCTGTTCCAGAGCCAGTGCCTGTTCCAGAGCCAGTGCCTGTTCCAGAGCCAGTGCCTGTTCCAGAGCCAGTGCCTGTTCCAGAGCCAGTGCCTGTTCCAGAGCCAGTGCCTGTTCCAGAGCCAGTGCCTGTTCCAGAGCCAGTGTTTGTTTCTGTGTGTGTGTCTGTTTTTGTGACTATTACAGTTCTTGTGGCTGTTCCTGAGCCGGTGTCTGCTGTTCCTGAGCCGGTGTCGGCTGTTCCTGAGCCGGTGTCTGCTGTTCCTGAGCCGGTGTCTGCTGTTCCTGAGCCGGTGTCTGCTGTTCCTGAGCCGGTGTCTGCTGTTCCTGAGCCGGTGTCTGCTGTTCCTGAGCCGGTGTCTGCTGTTCCTGAGCCGGTGTCTGCTGTTCCTGAGCCGGTGTCTGCTGTTCCTGAGCCGGTGTCTGCTGTTCCTGAGCCGGTGTCTGCTGTTCCTGAGCCGGTGTCTGCTGTTCCTGAGCCGGTGTCTGCTGTTCCTGAGCCGGTGTCTGCTGTTCCTGAGCCGGTGTCTGCTGTTCCTGAGCCGGTGTCTGCTGTTCCTGAGCCGGTGTCTGCTGTTCCTGAGCCGGTGTCTGCTGTTCCTGAGCCGGTGTCTGCTGTTCCTGAGCCGGTGTCTGCTGTTCCTGAGCCGGTGTCTGCTGTTCCTGAGCCGGTGTCTGCTGTTCCTGAGCCGGTGTCTGCTGTTCCTGAGCCGGTGTCTGCTGTTCCTGAGCCGGTGTCTGCTGTTCCTGAGCCGGTGTCTGCTCCGCCCTGGCCGCCCGAGGGGTCTTCGCCGCCCTGGCCGCCCGAGGGGTCTTCGCCGCCCTGGTCGCCCGAGGGGTCTTCGCCGCCCTGGCCGCCCGAGGGGTCTTCGCCGCCCTGGCCGCCCGAGGGGTCTTCGCCGCCCTGGCCGCCCGAGGGGTCTTCGCCGCCCTGGCCGCCCGAGGGGTCTTCGCCGCCCTGGCCGCCCGAGGGGTCTTCGCCACCCTGGCCGCCCGAGGGGTCTTCGCCGCCCTGGCCGCCCGAGGGGTCTTCGCCGCCCTGGCCGCCCGAGGGGTCTTCGCCGCCCTGGCCGCCCGAGGGGTCTTCGCCGCCCTGGCCGCCCGAGGGGTCTTCGCCGCCCTGGCCGCCCGAGGGGTCTTCGCCGCCCTGGCCGCCCGAGGGGTCTTCGCCGCCCTGGCCGCCCGAGGGGTCTTCGCCGCCCTGGCCGCCCGAGGGGTCTTCGCCGCCCTGGCCGCCCGAGGGGTCTTCGCCGCCCTGGCCGCCCGAGGGGTCTTCGCCGCCCTGGCCGCCCGAGGGGTCTTCGCCGCCCTGGCCGCCCGAGGGGTCTTCGCCGCCCTGGCCGCCCGAGGGGTCTTCGCCGCCCTGGCCGCCCGAGGGGTCTTCGCCGCCCTGGCCGCCCGAGGGGTCTTCGCCGCCCTGGCCGCCCGAGGGGTCTTCGCCGCCCTGGCCGCCCGAGGGGCCGCCCTGGCCGCCCGAGGGGTCTTCGCCGCCCTGGCCGCCCGAGGGGTCTTTGCCGCCCTGGCCGCCCGAGAGGTCTTCTTCGCCCTGGCCGCCCGATGGACTTTACGTCTCGCCCTGGCCGCCCGATGGACTTTGCGTCTCGCCCTGGCCTCCCGATGAACTGTGCGTTTCGCCCTGGCATCCCGATAGACTTTGTGTTTACCCCTGGATGCCCGATAGATTTTTTGTTTTGCCCCGGTCCCCGGTTAAACCCTCACTCCTTGTTCCTGTCTCCCTTCATGGACCTGGCCCACCTTCCCTCCCCCTGATCCTCCACCGTTCCACCTCCCTCCTGAACCTCTTGTATTATATTGTGTTGTGTTTTCTGTGTTTCTTGTTGTTGTCATGGAGCGTCTGGTAGCCGCTCCGTAGAGGGGGGGTTATGTCACAGTGTTGGGTTTGTGTTCCCCTGATGTCCACTAGATGTCCTCCTTTCCCACGGTGTCCTTCACTTATGAACTACATTTCCCACGATCCTTTGTCTCATCATTGCACTCAGCTGTTTCTTATCACTGATCATTGCACTCAGCCAATTCCCCATTATCATTGTCGATTCCCTGTGTATATAACCCTGTCTGTTTCAGTATGTGTCACGGAGTCCTTGTATTATGTCCCCACACTTCCGTTATTTGTATCAGACTGGTTCTCGTTTGTATTTTATGTTTTGGATTGCCTTATTGGACTTTTGACCCCTGCCTGGATGACTAAGAGTTTGGATTGCCCTTTTATATTAAATTACTGCTTTTGGATTTTCTGCCTCCAGTGTGTGTTCCGTGACAGAAATGGGGGGAGAAGAATAATGGAATGGGGGGAAAGTAGAATGGACTGGGGGGAAAGAAGAATGGAATGGGGGAAGAAGAATGGAATTGGGGGAGGGGGAAGAAGAATGGAATGGGGGGAGAAGAATGGAATGGGGGAAAGAAGAATGGAATGGGGAAAGAAGAATGGAATTGGGGGAGGGGGAAGAAGAATGGAATGGGGGGAGAAGAATGGAATGGGGGAAAGAAGAATGGAATGGGGAAAGAAGAATGGAATTAGGGGAAAGAAGAATGGAATGGGGAAAGATGAATGGAATGGGGAGAAGAATTGAATGGGGGGAAAGAAGAATGGAATGGGGGGGAGAAGAATGGAATGGGGGGGGAGAAGAATGGAATGGGGAAAGAAGAATGGAATGGGGGAAAGAAGAATGGAATGGGGGAAAGAAGAATGGAATGGGGGAAGAAGAATGGAATGGGGGGAAAGAAGAGTGGAATGGGGGAAAGAAGATTGGAATGGGAAGGAAAAGAAGAATGGAATGGGGGGAAAGAAGAATGGAATGGGGGAAAAAGAAGAATGGTATGGGGTAAAAAGAAGAATTGAATGGGGGAAAAGAAGAATGGAATGGGGGAAAAGAAGAATGGTATGGGGGAAAAAAGAAGAATGGAATGGGGGGCAAGAAGAATGGAATGGGGGGAAAGAATAATGGAATGGGGGGAAAGAAGAATGGAGCGGGGGAAAAAGAAGAATGGAGTGGGGGAAGAAGAATGGAATTGGGGGGGGAAGAAGAATGGAATGGAGGGAAAGAAGATTGGAATGGGAAGGAAAAGAAGAATGGAATGGGGGGGAAAGAAGAATGGAATGGGGGAAAAAAGAAGAATTGTATGGGGTAAAAAGAAGAATGGAATGGGGGAAAAGAAGAATGGAATTGGGGAAAAGAAGAATGGTATGGGGGGAAAAAGAAGAATGGAATGGGGGGAGAAGAATGGAATGGGGGGGAAAGAAGAATGGAATGGGGGAGAAGAAGAATGGAATGGGGGGGGAAGAAGAATGGAATGGGGGGAAAAGAAGAATTGAATTGGGGGAAAAGAAGAATGAATGGGGGGGGCGAGAAGAATGGAATGGGGGGGGGGGGAGAAAAATGGAATGGGGGAAAAAGAATAATGGAATGGCATCCGACTAGGAATGTGTTTTTACTTTCATAATTAATGTAATAAGAGTATAAACACTGTGCTCTGTCATTGTTGGTTGGGTTTGCAAGGCAAATGCTCTCACTCATAATGTGCAGATAATACCTCAGCCAAAGCAGGAACTAGCTCTACTTGTGGGCAATATTTCTGCTACAGTAGTAATGTGATAAACCGTATGATAAGAGGTCTAACTCATCCCACAGGTGGAGTACATGTTGGTGGAAATGGATGACAAACATGAAAAAGCCTGTCTGGTTCTGAACGGGGAGGAGGTTCTGGAAATCCTTCAGGAAAAGGGGGAAAAGATTGACCCCAAGTGAGTAACTGATTGTGTTACAAAAATATTCTGAACATGTTGGTGTGATGATGACCCAAAAAACACAAGGTCAAAGTTTTCCACTTAGAATATAATTTTTAGGGATGCACCGATATTACATTTTTGGTCGATACTGATAATTCTTTATTTTTGAAAGCCGATAACTGATATATTGGCCGATAAATCTAAATCCAAAATTGTATCATTTTTTGAGAGCCTGATTACAAAAACAAAAGTCTCACCATTAAAAGCCATGTCCCAAACACACAATTATAATCTTCTTATGATAATTTTATGTGGCCAATATGGTAGACTTGCGCTGCACATGTTTCTCTGAACTATATTTTCCATTTTTAAGTGATTACAAATTATATTTCAAGCACTTCAAAACCATCATGGCGACCAGTGTGCATCTGAAGTGTCTCAGCGGAAGGAAATAATACATTATTTATCGGCCAAATTTTCTTTTCGGGCTGATAACGATAACATTAAAAATTATGATATTACTTACTTAACGCCTTCCGCCCAACTTTGGGCATAGGCCACGAACAGGGGCTCTCCAGTCATCCCGATCCTGGGCCAACTTCTCTAACTGTCCCCATGTGTGGCCAGACCTCTTCACCTCTGCCTCCAGGTCGCGGCGCCAGCTGTTCTTTGGCCTGCCTCTCTTCCTTTTCCCTTGTGGGTTCCAAAAGAGGGCGTGTCTTACTATGCTTGATGCAAGCTTGCGAAGGGTATGGCCAACCCATCTCCAACGTCTTTGAAGGATTTCTTCCTCAATAGGCTGCTGTCCTGTTCGCTGCCACATCTCCAGGTTACTGATGGTGTTTGGCCAGCGTACCCTTAGGATTCGTCTGAGACAGGTGTTAATAAAGGACTGGATTTTCTTCATGGTAGTGACTGTTGTTCTCCAGGTCTCTGCACCGTACAGTAGAACAGGTTTTATCATGGAGTTAAAGATCCTGGTCTTGGTGTTCCTAGGCAGCTCAGAGGATCACCAGACTTTCTTCAGCTGATGGAAGGCTGCCCTTGCCTTTCCAATCCACACATTCACATCTGCCTCTGTCCCTCCCCACTTGTCGACTACGCTGCCAAGATAGGTGAAGCTTTCCAATTCCTCTAGTGCTCCTCCTCCTAGCCTGATGGGAGCCGTGTTGTTGTTGTTGACATTGAGGATCTTGCTCTTCCCTTTGTGTATAATGAGTCCAAGGTTTGCTGAATGAGTTGCGATGATGTTGGTCTTCTCTCGCATTTGTTGCTGGGTATGGGAAAGAAGTGCCAGGTCATCAGCAAAGTCGAGGTCATCCAATTGTGTCTAAGGTGTCCATTGGATGCCATTTCTCTTCTGGGCAGTTGATGTCTTCATTACCCAATCTATTGCCAACAGGAAAAGAAAGGGTGACAATAGGCATCCTTTTCTCACCCCTGTTCGCACTTAGAAGGCATCGGTAAGCTGCTGGCTATTTACCACTCTGCAGGTCATTCCCTCGTATGAGTTCCTGATGATGTTAGTGATTTTTTCTGGTACCCCAAAGTGTATCAACAGACTCCAGGTGGTCTGCCTATCCACGCTGTCAAAAGCCTTCTCGTAGTCAATAAAATTGACATAGAGAGGTGAGTTCCACTCCAAAGACTGTTCCAGGATAATCCGCAGAGTTGTTATCTGGTCAATGCAGGATCTACTCTTCCTGAAGCCAGCTTGTTGGTCTCTGAGATGTGGGTCGACTGCATCTTTTATCCTGTTTAGGAGGACTCTATTGAATATCTTGCCTGGGGTTGACAGCAGTGTTATCCCCCTGTAGTTGGAGCAGGAACTAAGATCATCCTTCTTTCACTGGTAGGGTATGGCCAGTGAGAGAAGCATACCCTTAACATTCGTCTGAGACAGGTGTTAATAAAGGACTGGATTTTCTTCATGGTAGTGACTGTTGTTCTCCAGGTCTCTGCACCGTACAGTAGAACAGGTTTTATCATGGAGTTAAAGATCCTGGTCTTGGTGTTCCTAGGCAGCTCAGAGGATCACCAGACTTTCTTCAGCTGATGGAAAGCTGCCCTTGCCTTTCCAATCCGCACCTTCACATCTGCCTCTGTCCCTCCCCGCTTGTCGACTACGCTGCCAAGATAGGTGAAGCTTTCCAATTCCTCTAGTGCTTCTCCTCCTAGCCTGATGGGAGCCGTGTTGTTGTTGTTGACTTTGAGGATCTTGCTCTACCCTTTGTGTCCCTTTGCTCTTCTCTTGCTCTTCCCTTTGTGGCCAGTAGCTGAATTCACTTCCTGCTCAGCTACTGTTCGGACGCTCTCGCTTACTGCTCCGCGCTTTGCTCTATCGCTTTTATATTTCTATATTTTATCTCCTTTTATCACCTAATTTTAACTTCAGCAAATCAGCACAGTGCCCAAACGCTTGGATTACTACAAAAAAAAAAAGCTGAATTATTTTATTCGACCAGCCTCCCACTGAAAGCTTACATTCCGGGGAAGAGAAAACACAACTGCCTACATTCATAAGGATAAGAAAATGCCTCCTTTGGAATCTACTTGCTGCTCCAACTGCCGCCGACTTGTACAAAGGATTGCAATTCTTGAAACAAAGTTAATTGCGGGACCACCAAACCAGACGGAATACACAACAGAGCTTCGTCATGGACGACCTCCGCATACAGCCGGTGAGTCCCATGAATCTAGTGCTCCTCGACAGGCCATACTGAGTGTAGAGAAACAAGCCGATCGACTTACTAATCGATGGCACAAACAGGGAGCGAGACCCAAAGGCACTCGAGACATCAGATTGTCACAAGCATCACATATTGCTGCAGTAGCATCCTCTACCCCAGATACGGCTCTGACAAGGATTGCAAACACTGGTCTCCTAAACCCGCCTATACATCTTGAAAACAGATTAGAAGTATTAATGAATGAGGAATCCCCAAATTTGAAGAATGCAATCGAACACAGACTGAATCAGCCAGTAGCTAACACTGATGCTAACTGGGGCTCAAGGTCAAGCAGACAATGGGCACTCAGCTCAGAGTGCAGCCGGGCCCAGGACTCTGATAGTGGGCAACTCCGTAATCAGAAACATTAATAGCAGGGATACAACAACGTGCTGCCTTCCACAAGCAACAACATCTGATGTAAACAGGGAACTTCAGAACATTCTGACGAAACATAAGACTGCAAATCGACTCATCATTCACGTGGGGAAGAATGATATTCATAAAGAGCAGTCGGAACTTCTTGAAAAGGATTTCAGTGAACTTTTTGAAACACTTAAAACACTGAAAGTTCAGACATTCATCAGTGGACCACTCCCAGCAAGAGGAACAAACAGGTTTTCACGGCTGCTTGGGCTTAATACATGGCTGCAAAAAACCTGCAATATAAAAGGAGTGAACTTTATTGACAACTTCAATCTTTTCTGGAGTCAGAGGCAACTGTTTCAACAGGATGGCCACCACCCAAACAAACTTGCTTCAAGAGTGCTAAAGGACAATATCTACTTCTCCCTCCGTCATCCTTCTGCAATGTGTGCCAATCCACTCAACCTGAATGGCACACACACACCTGCATACAGTATGAATGACCACAGGATTTCATTTCAGCACCTGAATGGACATGCGATTGACGCATCACACAAGGACAATGATAACACCACTCAGCCACAACAACCTCTGCTCACGGACACAATCTCAGCTGAGCCCTGCCCACAGAGCTCACCACAGACAGACTGTGACATACTAGAACTGCTCCAAGATTCAGCACCCAAGGACGACTTTCTGGAAAACAGCCAGGGAAACCAGGAGCCCCTCTCACCGGAAACGTTATCCCTCTCTCCAGCATTTCCACTTCTGTGCTTCTCAGAGAAAATGGAACAACTGGTGCATGCTGGAACTAGACTATCCCACTCTTATGCTGCGAGACCCCAGATACCAACCAAAAAACGCCAGGCCCCACAACCACCAAAGCCTGCGGGCCCAGCTCGCCCTCCCCCTCCCCCTCCCCCTGTGAGAGCTCTTCGGCCTCTGCCACAGCGCCAGGGCCCACACCCTCCTCCAGCAGCTCGAGGTGAACCACAAACAACTGATACCAGCTCTCAGTGATATGTGTCGGGTCCCCGCTATGATAACAATAACTTTCTCAAATGTTTACAGAACAAGCGGGAACCCAGTGTGCCTGTATCTTCCTCTATTGCTGTTCGATTACATGATAGAAAGTCTAAGGCCTTCAAAAGCCGTACAGCAAACCCACCTAATCTGGTGCCTATTACACGACATACTAAGATTGCTGTGGGGACAAAAAGTAAGACAGTTAAGTTAGCACTTTTAAACATCCGCTCACTTAAAAATAAATCACTTCTAGTCAACGACTTAATAACCACATACAACCTGGATTTTATGTTGCTAAATGAAACTTGGCTAGAAGACAGCTGCAGTGGAACAGTCCTCAATGAAACAGCCCCTCCTAACTTTACTTTTATGAGTGTCTGCTGAGCTGTCAGAAGAGGCGGAGGTTTAGCTGCTCTTTATAAAGATGTCTATCAATGTAAGCAAATATCATTTGGGAATTACCCGTCTTTCGAATATCTGGGTATTGTGTTAAAAGGTGCTCCACGAATTTTACTCATCATTGTTTACAGGCCTCCAAAATACTCTCCAGCTTTTGCTGAGAACTTAACAGAAATGTTATCAACAATTTCCTAAGAGTTTGACTGCTTTGCCATTGCTGGAGATTTTAACATTCACATAAATAATGCAGAAACCAATATGGCAAAAGAAATCAAAACTGTTTTAAAAACTTTTGATCTGACTCAGCATGTACATGGACCCACACATAATCGTGGACACACTCTAGATTTACATATCAGTAACGGTCTAAACATTTCATCAATTGTTATTAAGGATGTAGCACTGTCTGATCATTTTTGTTTTTTCTTTGATATATTGATCTCTCCTGCCATTGAAGCTAGATCTGTGTCTGTCAAGAAGAGATGCTTAAATGAGAACACTAGTGTACTATTTATGAAGGCTATATCTTTAACACCAAGCATATCTGCTGACTCTGTTGATTTTCTCCTTGATTCTTTTAACTCAAAAGTTAAGAGTGTAATTAATGATATTGCTCCTGTGAAAGTCAGGAAGAAGAGTGACAGACAAAAAGCACCTTGGAGAAACTCAACAGCAGTGCAAAATATGAAAAGACAATGCAGAAAAGCAGAGCGCATGTGACGGAAGACAAAACTTGTAGTCCATTATAACATCTACAAAGACAGCATCCATGCTTTCAATAAGGAACTAGGCAAAGCTAGATGACTTACTTCTGGAATATTATAAACAGCAATATAAACAACACGCGCACTCTTTTTGCTACTGTAGAGAGACTGACAAAGCCCCCAAGCCAGATTCCCAGTGAAATGCTCTCAGTGAGAAAGTGCAGTGAGTTTGCTTCTTTCTTCTCTGAGAGAATCAATAATATCAGAAAGGTGATCAGCTCATCCTTGAGTTGCGCTGGGGTCAGGCAGATCAGACAACAAGTCACTATGTCTGATTTCGAAGAAATTGATCGCAAAATGTTGGAAGAAACCGTACAGCACCTAAAAACATCACCCTGCGCCCTTGACGCACTTCCCACATCTTTTTACAAAAATGTGTTACACAGCTTAGAAGCAGATCTCCTAGAAGTGGTAAATGCCCCACTTCTCTCTGGGAGTTTTCCGAACTCCCTGAAAACTGCAGTTGTCAAGCCCCTCCTGAAAAAGAGCAATCTGGATAAGACCATATTAAACAACTATAGACCGATCTCAAATCTTCCTTTCATAGGCAAGATCATTGAAAAAGTTGTCTTCAATCAGCTGAACAAATTCTTAAGCTCGAATGGATACTTTGACAATTTTCAATCTGGTTTCCGACCGCACCACAGCACAGAGACAGCGCTCATAAAGATAATAAATGATATTCGCTTAAATACTGATACAGGCAAATTATCAGTGCTGGTACTGCTCGACCTCAGTGCTGCATTTGACACTGTCGATCACAACATACTTCTTGACAGGCTGGAAAACTGGGTCGGGCTTTCTGGGATAGTCCTAAAATGGTTCAGGTCATACTTAGGAGGCAGAGGTTATTATGTGTGTATAGGAGACCATAAGTCTGAGTGGACATCCATGACATGCGGAGTCCCTCAAGGCTCAATTCTTGTGCCACTCCTATTCAACCTGTACATGCTCCCAATGAGCCAAATAATGAGAAATAACCAAATCGCTTACCATAGCTATGCAGACGACACACAGCTCTACTTATCCCTATCGCCTAACGATTAAAGCCCCATTGACCCTTTGCCAATGCATTGATGAAGTAAACAATTGGATGTGCCAAAACTTTCTTCAGTTAAACAAAGACAAAACTGAAGTCATTGCGTTTGGAAACAAAGATGAAGTTCTCAAGGTGAACGCATACCTTCAGTCTAGGGGTCAAACAACTAAAAATCAAGTCAGGAATCTGGGTGTGTCTCTAGAGTCAGACCTTAGTTTCAGTAGTCATGTCAAAGCAATAACTAAATCAGCATACTATCACCTGAAAAATATTGCAAGAATTAGATGCTTTGTTTCCAGTCAAGACTTAGAAAAATTTGTGCATGCTTTCATCACCAGTAGAGTGGATTATTGTAATGGACTTCTCACTGGCCTTCCCAAAAAGACCATAAGACAGTTGCAGCTCATACAGAACGCTGCTGCCAGGATTCTGAGCAGAACCAGAAAATATGAACACATCACACCAGTCCTCAGGTCTTTACACTGGCTGCCAGTTACATTTAGGATTGATTTTAAAGTATTATTACTGGTATGTAAATCATTCAATGGCCTAGGACCTCAATACATTGCAGATATGCTCACTGAATATAAACCCAACAGATCACTCAGATCATTAGGATCACATCAGCTAGAAATACCAAGGGTTCACTCTAAGTATGGCGAGTCTGCTTTTAGCTACTATGCCAGCCGCAGCTGGAACCAGCTTCCAGAAGAGATCAGATGTGCTCCTACAGTAGTCACATTCAAATCCAGACTCAAAACACTTCTGTTTAGCTGTGCATTTAATGAATGAGCACTGTGCCACAGTTCGTCCGACTGTTTACACTGTATTTTATATTATGTTTTAGTTATTCTCATTTCATTTGATTATTTCTGTATTTTATCTTTTATTCTAAACTGTTTTAATTATTCTGATTTCTTTTGATTATTTTAATTTCTTCTATGTAAAGCACTTTGAATGACCATTGTGTATGAAATGTGCTATATAAATAAACTTGCCTTGCCTTGCCTTCTTTGGGAGCTTGATGAGATAGCCCTCCTTCCACTCTGTTGGAATATCTTCCTCCTCCCAGATGTTATGGAAAAGAGGGTAGAGCATTTCCACAGTGGTCACTTCATCCTCTTTTAAAACTTCTGCAGGAATGGTGTCTGGTCCGCCTGACTTCCCGTTTCTCAATTGCTTGATGGCCTTAGGGCGTGTGTCCACCAAAGCGTTTTTAGCCAGCTGAAAACGCTAGGCGCTCTGCTGAAAACGCCCAGCTGTGGGCGCTTGAGAGCGTTTTGGCAGCGCTGCGTTTTTTCAGTTGAGACGATTCGTTGCTATGATACAGAATATCCGCAGCAAAGTTTAATTGTAACTGATTTCGTAGATAATTTGTTTCATACAAAAAATGTATTTTTCATCCATTTTGTTCGGTTAGCTCTGCTGGTTGATGTCGTTCTACAGAAAGAATGTTGTGACAGTTGGTCGGTGTGATATTTGTCCCGCCCCTCCTCCACTGTGATTGGACGGCTGTGTAAAAAGTGACAGTGATGAGCGCAGCGTTTTACCCAAAGTTGAACAGTTTTCAACTCTCGGCGACCAGTAAAAAACGCTGGGTGGAGGGTGTCATGTTTTTTGAGACAATGCAAGACACACAGGACACGCATTAGCTGAATAAACATTAGCCAATGCAAACATATAGAAAATAGTTGACAATGAATAGACAGGAGTACAATTCTAGCAAAATGAACCACTTATTCTAAAAAGAATATCAAGTATAAGTTTAGATGAATCCGAAATATGGGGCTATGTTTACAGTAAAACGTCTGTCTTTTAACGAATTTTAAAAACATGGATGGATAATACAAAATGCTTTATGACATTTTAACAGAAAAAAACAACCAAAAACAAAATTTAAACTTAGCCCGTCAATTTACAATTATCTTCTCTCTGTGTGCGCGCGGTCTGTGTTTGTGAGAGAGAGCTCGCGCAGCACTGATAGAACGGTACTTTTTAATCCATGAGTAACTAATGCGCTAGTTTTCATACAAAATAATTATGTAACATACTAAGGTACTTTAGTTATTATTAACTCAATAACATAACACATGCAGACTACGTTTCTCAACACTGAGAATGAATAAATAAACACCTGTTTCTCCAGACTCGTGCTTATTAGTAATCCACAAATCACAGAACTTTCATAATCACTAAGCCACAGCGATTTAAATTTTATTTTTATTTATTGTTCATCAATACTTAAGCATTTTATAATTTGCATGGCTGAATGATGTTTTGCTCTTATCTGAGTGACCAAGAATGACGGACTAATTTAAGATAATCCATGCATGCGATCACTCCCGTATGATCATCGAATCCAGATTAAGTTAACTAAAAACAAATCGTACCACCGTACTTTGAGGTCAAAATGCGTACCCGCTACGCAAAATGCGTACAGGTTGGCAGGTCTGCTTATACTATGCTTTACTATTCTTTTTGCTTCTGTATACTGCTTTTGGGCCTTGGCTTTTCTATCACGTGTGTTGCTACTGTTTATTTCTGCCTTCTTCCTTTTCTTCTCCTGGATCTTTTCTAAGCTCCCCACTGAGATCCATTCTTTTTGCCCCTTCTTCTTGTTACTTAGCACTTCCTTACATGTTGATGTTATTACCTCTTTAATGCTCTGCCATTTTTCATCCATGGTCTTTCTTGCTGCTGTAGGATCTGGGCCTTTTTAGAGAGTGTACTTCGAAACACTTCTAGCCTGGCTGTTTCTTTTAGAGCACTGATGTTATACCTCTGGCGTTGACTGGATTGCCCTGTCCAGTTCCGCCTCAGCTTGAGCTTCAAGCGGGCGCCCAGGAGATGGTGGTCGGATGCAACATCCGCTCCTCTTCTGACCCGTACATCTTCAAGAGATCTTCTGAACTTTTTCCCGATGCATACATGGTCAATCTGGTTTTCCGTCATCAGGTCTGGTGACACCCAGTTAGCCTTATGTATTCGTTTGTGTTGGAAGAAGCTCCCGCCTATGACTAGGTTGGTAGTGGCACATAGGTTAGCAAATCTCTCCCCATTCTCATTAGGGATGCTAACCGATGACCGTTTGACCGATGGTTGACGGTCTCAACGTTAACCGATCAAAGTTGTCGGTAGTCGGTTAAAAAAAAAAAAGTAATCTCTAAATTAGGCTATTATAGACGGTGGACTAAACGCTACTACAGTTAGCCATCTCATTCCAAGATATTTTTGTGTGAAGTGAACAAATCCCTCACACTCAATTTTTCATAACTCGCCTGTTTGTACTTAATAAACCAATAAAAACATTTGGCGCGAGGTCACAGCGTTTGGGTTCGTGCGCTCACAAGGTTTGCGAAAAGTAAAGGCTACAGGCTAAAACACTGGAGGTTAGAGCCAGGGCAGACGACAGGATGAAGCGTGCAAAGAAAAGTAGTGTGTGGGACATTTCACCAAAAAGAATGACACAGTAAGTTGCAACTTCTGTGATACAGGGCTTAAATACAGTAGTAATACTGTAGAAATACATTAAATCTACATTTCAGTGGTTTACAGATAAGCTGATGATTATCATCATCTTTCTTTATTATTGTTAGCACTAAAGTTACCTCAAACTAAAGCGGAGTCTCTTTGGAGCTGTCATTTTCTTAAATGAGCCGCTGCAATGTTTCAAATGAGCTTCTAACGCTAGACTGACGCCTTTATTTTCAACGCGATCACCTTGTACCCAAACCATTTCAAAACTAAGGAGCCATTTGTCCTCCGATTACATACAAGCTCCTCGGCGCCGCTTTTGCGGGACTCATGTTTCGTGCTGTAGGGGATTTTAAAAAAGTGACGTGAGTAGAAGCGCGGCGCCGGGGCAGTGTGTGTGTGTGTGTGTGTGCTTGTGTGTATGTGTGTGTGAGCGGAAGGCAGAGAGAGATGCGACAGAGTTGCGAAATTGCAGGCGCGGCTCGAAATGGCTGTTATTTCAAATAGCGTGGCATATTTTAAACTAATCGGTTAATTGGTTTCAACCGGCTAATGAGGCTCGGTGGTCGGTCAAGAAAATTTTTAGTTTTCGCCATCCCTAATTCTCATTCATCTCCCCCAAGCCTTGTTTTCACATTATTTCCTCATACCCTTGGTTGTTACTGCCGATCTTGGCATTGAAGTCACCCATGGTGACGATGATGTTTCGTCTTGGGCATGCCTCGATGATGGTCAGCAGCCTGTTATAGAAATCCTCTTTGACGTCTTCTTCGCTGTCATTGGTTGGGGCATAGCATTGGATGATATCCATGTTGATCCTCCTGTTCGTTCTGCGGAAGCAGGCAGTGAGGATCCGTGGGCCATGTGCCTCCCATCCAATGAGAGCTCTCTGTGCCATCTTTGTCAACATCAGGGCCACTCCCTGGCTGTGGGGTGCGATTGCTTCCTCGTGGCCTTAGAACAGCAGCAGCTCCCCTGTGGCTAGTTTCTTCCTAGACTCACGGATTCCCAGCAGATCTAGATTGTAGCGTCTCATCTCGGCTGTCACTTGAGCTGTTTTGCCAGTTTCAAACATGGTTGTGACATTCCATGTTCCGATGGTAGTGGTGGTCCTGGTGGAGATGATGGTTGTTGGCCTAGTAGCTTCCAAAGGGCTTTCCCTACTAGGCGTCATACTTTCTCCAGCTATGGGTCCATCTTTTCCCAGGGCCTTAGTTACTTTTGAATTTCTTGTTCGCGAATCTGTAACATTCTTTTTTTCGGGGTGGGGTTGTTAGCCCTGTGCCCAACCCCCAACCTGGAGGACCTGGTGTTGCTCTTCGTCTCTCCTATACCATGAGTCCTGTCCGGCTTGGTTGAACCTACCAGGGGCCTTGCAACCGCTGGTATAGCCCTCATGGTCACGGAGGCAC
Organism: Siphateles boraxobius; assembly: GCF_051911475.1. Taxonomy (NCBI): domain Eukaryota; kingdom Metazoa; phylum Chordata; class Actinopteri; order Cypriniformes; family Leuciscidae; genus Siphateles; species Siphateles boraxobius. The sequence goes on along the minus strand of NW_027508816.1, from coordinate 4,560,493 downwards.
GCAAGCCTCCCCACCACGGAAAGGTAGCAACACATTGGGGAAGCAATGTGAAATTGCTTCAGAAAAATTATGATATAGCTATAGCTAAAGTGGCCGATATATCGTGCATCCCTAATTATTTTGTTTACATACTCAGAGGTTTGTTACAATCATGACTTCAAAAATAGCAGGTTTAGCTGCAACTGTGTAACGCCGGGGTAAAAAGCATTTGTCCTCATTGATTTAATTGATTTATTAGGTGTTTTGTTCTTTTGTACACTTTAACAGTAAAGTCTTTCAGCCAATCCCTCCTTTATGCATGTGTTTAACAAGTCAACACGATCGATAGTATCTTTTGTGTTTATTGTTCCTCTCCCTTTGATTAGACTTGCCCCAATTATGCTATTTTAAAGGCTCCTAATGTTTTTCTGGCGTCTCCTACAACAGGTTTAAACGCATCCAAGGTCAAAAAACACTTTAATTTTCTCATAATATGCACTCACACATCAGCTCTTTACTCTCAGTGTCTGAAACGCTTCGATCACAGATTCAGTCTCTCTAAGCCCCACCTCTCTGAGAGCTCCTCTGCTGTGATTGGTCAGAAACCAAAGCTCATTATCATATCTGAATCTCACAGTGATATGAACAGTAACGATGGCGTGGGCTTTACCGTATCAATCTCAGAAAACTGCTTCTTCTCGACAAGAACAACACAAACCAAACTCTTCCAGTCTCAGATACACTACAGTGTTTGAGGGCGGAGCTAAGAGACACTGTTCAGCCAATCAACACCATCGGCTGGCATTATGCAAATTCATTATAAACATACACAGGTTCATCAGGAAGTGAGACTGAATTACTGACGACTCGTTTCAGTTCAGAATTGATTCTTTCTTTAGGAGACAAAAACTCAGTTTATCTGAACTTTGATCTTTGAAACTTTACAGATCTTTTACATTCACAAACAGCTCTATTATTACACACTACATGAAAGAAAATATATACACTTAAATATTTTTTTTTTTTTAAATGACAGGCTCATCAGAAGTTAGTTTGGCCAGGATAAGCATTATTTGAAGTTTGATTATTGTGGAATGTGGATTTGTTGATGTTGTGTATCTGTAGCTCAGGGGAAGATCAGCACACACTGCATTCCTCATTAGTGCCTCTCTACTGCACACACTGAAGAGTGTGTGTCACAGCACTTTACACTTTACACATCGATGATCCCGTTCAAAACGTTTGCATTAGCCGTAGACGGATATATTCCACCATGTGGAAAAACACTGATGCAATCGTGGAATCCCGTCATAAAAATGATATTTAATGTGGAATATTGTGGAATTCTGCAAATTCTGGATGAATAAATCAAACTTAGGGTTTGTATAATTATAAGTTCATGATATGGACTAGTGTGTGTAAGTATTAAAGCTTAAAAAGACTATATAACACACATATTTACACAGAAAATCAAAGGTCTTCACGGCAACCCATCATCAGAAAAGTTTGGTTTAACTTGACATGTTGTCTGCCAAAAAATAAAAGGATTTGTTCAATTTCTTTAATTGCTTATGTTTTATTCCATTGTTTACCACCGTTTTTAATAATGCATTTGCATTAGGCTTAATTATAAATGCAGAAAAAAACAGAATTTCTGACAAAAAAAGTAATTTAATAAATTAAATTGATTCTTTTTGATCATTAAAACTTAAACTATTCAAATCGATTCTATACAATTTAAAATGGAAAACATTTTAACACTTCTAAATCGGAACTAATAGATTGTTGTTCAATTGTATGAGTTTCATGAATTGTTTAGATATGCTTTTTGATTACTATCATTTAATTTAACTATTAAAATGGAGTCCAGAATTTTTTTGTGTGTGGAAATTTTGTCTGTATTTTGACTACTTTATTGTAATTTTATCGTCCTCAATGCCCACAGCACTCTCTTTACATCATTATTGGCCATTGTCTGTTGTGTTGTCCATTACTTTACATTACTAGAGCAAGAATATGATGGTAGTCACTAATACACGAGTGCTCATTTATCTACCAGTGCATAATGGATTAAATGAAGTGCTTCTGCTAGTAATTCACATTTATAAGTTACTTTTCATAAAGAGAGAGAATATTAATCTCTTGAAATGCAGGCCGGAGTACGGCAGCTACATGATCGAAGGAAAGTTTTATAAATTCAGTTGATTAGTCATGCTTTTTGATTTATTAAAATGTAATCAAACCATTAAAATGAAATCCTTAAATTTTAAAGTGGAAAACACAGAATTTATGGGATTCTCGAGAAAAAAACGTCACATTTCATAGGGCCCTAATTTTTGTTTTTAACTTTTTAGAACTAATAGATTGTTGATAAATTGTGTAAGTTTCATGAATTGTTTAGACATGCTTTTTAATAACTAACATTTAATTTAATTAAAATGAAATTCAGAAGGAAAGTAAATGAAAAATAAATTAATTCAGAAAAATCTCAGAATTTTCCAAACATTTGAACCCAAACTCTAATCATTGCTTAATGTATGAACTCAGATATTTGAGTGACTTCAGATATTTTAGGTTTCTCTTCAGTCTACATTTCGACTGCTTTATTGTAATTGTATTAGCCTCAATGCCCATTGGCCACAGCACTCTCTTGACATCATTATTGGCCATTGTCTGTTGCGTTGTCCATTACTTTACATTACTAGAGCAAGAATATGATGGATGTCACTAATACACTAATTTATTACTCAGTGAGCGCTCATGAAATGAATTGCTTTGCTAGTAATTCACATTTATGAGTTCCTTTTCATAAAGAGACAGAATATTGATCTCTTGAAATGCGATGCATGTGTGTTCAGCCACCCGACGCTGTGGAGGCCGGAGTACGGGAGTTACATGATCGAAGGCACGCCGGGACAGCCGTACGGGGGCTCGATGTCGGAGTTCAACACCGTCGAGGACAACATGGGGAAGCGGAGGAGAGAGGCTTCATCTGTGCTCGATCTCAACCAAACTCTCCTCACAGTCACCGCATTCCCCAGGTACCAAACATTCAAGACATTACTCCTCAGTGTCTTTTAGAGATGCACGATTCTGGATAAACTGATTTGTTTTTTAATCGAGATCATGATTCTAAATAGAGAGCGAAGCAAAATAACATGTCATTTATTAGAGGTTCATGTTTAGTGCTGTAGTCCATTTACAAATATATTTCATTCTTTTGAATCAATTTTTAAAAACAAGATTGGTTTGAGTGAATGATTCAATGACTCACTCAAAAATTCATGTCTCGATTCGCCTACTTATACTACGCCCTAAAAGTATGTACTCTTTTTGTGAAACGTTTACAGTCGTTTTCGCGGATCCGTGTGAATGGGGATCGTTTTGACGATGTAAGTATGAGGAAAACTCAAAGGAAAAACTTATCTGTTTTAAGCGCATCGTTGTCGTGTAAACCTACCCTTAATTTGACAATGAAAAGATTTCTGTGGAGTTTAATTGTGCACAAAGTTTACGTTTACATTCATTCTCAGGGTCTTATTTGGAAAGCATAAATATTGATATTGTATGATATGGTATGTATTTTTGGCCATATACAGGTGAAACCCGAAAAATTTGAATATCGTGCAAAAGTTATATTATGGCTTACAGCTTATGAAAACCCCAAATGTAAAATCTCAGAAAATTAGAATATTACATGAAATTAATAATAAAAAAAAGGATTTTAAATACAGAAATGTGGGCCCTCTGAAAAGTATAATCATACAAATGTATATGGTTATATATACTTAATATATTAGTTTCAACCGTTAATTTGAATTACTGAAATACATGAACTGTTGCACGATATTCAAATTTTTCTAGTTTCACCTGTAAGCCAGCCCTTCTGTGTATCTAGATCTCTTTCTAAAGTGGTATAACTGGTCACACTGCCCACTCCCAGTATCTGGACTGCATGTTTAGTGTTCACCCACATAGTTAACAACACGACTCAACGCATGTTTTGTGCTGCATCAGAAGTTCTCATATAACTGACAGTGTTCTCTTACGAGAGGTTCTCTCGTATTACGTAAGTATAGCTTACGCTACAGGAAAGTTCATCTTTTCGAGATATTGAAGCCAAAAAATTATCCTTAATTTTTGTATCCATTGTCAACGCAGTGCAGCAGCTAGCAGACCTAGAGCAGGCTGTCTAGCGTGGTCATAGGCTGCCCTGCGGGAACTGCAGCAGCCTATAGCTGAACCCGACGTGACGTCACGTCCAATGAAGGCGCTCGTGCCTTCACAGCGTCAGAGCCTCACAATAAGGGCGTGGCTTAGCGTATATAAGCAGGGTTCGTAGGCTGATTCTCTGATTTTCATCTCTTCAGCGAAGCTCTTCGCATCGCTGGACCTTGAGAAGCCGCCACCATTGAACAAGCGACAAGCCAGCTGAGGACAGTGCCTAAAGAAGCCGGCCGTCTTCGCCACCTTCAGCCTTCCGTGCCAGCTACGCTATCCGGCGACGTATCCTTTTATTCTAAAGCTTCCAAGCGCTATTTGAGCACGAGCGTCTTTTTAAAGATGTCTCGCTCCACTTGTGGCTCGTGCAGATCCCCGCTCAGCGTTGGAGACTGCCACGTTATATGCGCTCTCTGCCTGGGCCCGGAACACGCTGCTCTTGCCCTCTCTTCCGGAGGATGTGAGCACTGTGAAGAGCTTTCGATGTCGACCCTGCGGGCTCGACTCGGAGCTTACAACCCCAAAGCTGTCACTCCGCCCTTTGCGGGACCGCGCAGAAAGAATCGCCGTTTCCTAAGACAGCCTGAGCCCGCGGCCACTGCGACGCGCTCGCCGGAGTCCCTCCCTCGAGCCTCGCCTTCACTGCCCTCCCTCACCGACATGCAGCCGCCGGTCACGTCCCACTCTGCCCCAGCGTCCGATAATGAGGCGGAAGCGCCCGCCGCGGGAGACAGTTGTTCCATCCTGGCTTCTGATAGTGAGGAATGGTCGAGTTCTCAACAGTCCGCCGCCTCCTCGATCCAGGAATCACAGGCCGTTGACCGCCTCGGGCTCGAGTGGTCGCCGCCTAAGGAGCCCGCACACAACAGACTTGACGGCTGTTTTCTTCAGAGTCACCGCCGTCAAGCGCCTGCTGCCAGGTCTGCACCCTTCCTCCCAGAGCTGCACACTGAGCTTTCAAAATCGTGGAACGCACCATTCTCCGCGAGGCTCCTATCCTCTGTCTCCACGTCGCTCTCCCAAGTGGACGGCGCCTCCGAGAAAGGATACAGCTCAATCCCTAAGGTTGAGGAAGCGGTTGCTGCACATCTTTGCCCGCCCTCCGCAAGATGGCGCTCAAAGTCTGCATTGCCGACTAAAGCCTGCCGGACCACATCTACTCTTGTCGGTCGCGCCTACGCCACCGCCGGACAAGCAGCTTCAGCCCTTCACTCAATGGCTGTGTTACAGATCCTGCAAGCCGCTCTCCTCCGTGAATGGGATGAGAAAGGCCGAGATCCAGCTGCTGTAACGGACCTGAGGAGCGCGACGGATCTCTCCCTTCGCGCTACCAAGGCTGCAGCTCAAACCCTAGGATGATGCATGGCCTCGCTGACTGTCACTGAAAGACACCTATGGTCAACGCTGGCTGACATGAGAGAGTCTGAGCGGTCCTTGACACTCCTCTCTCCCACACTGGTCTCTATGGCCCGGCAGTGAATGGAATCGTCGACCGCTTTTCTGAGGTTCAGAAAGCATCGCAAGCCATGAACTTGTTTCTGCCCCGTCGTGCTAGCTCCACTGCAGGTCGCCCACGTCAGCCGCCTGCACGAGCCACCACACAGTGCCCAGCTCAACCGAGACAGTCCAGCCACTCTTTGCAGCGACAGGGCGGCCGCCCCAGATCGCACTCAGCTAACCGAAGCAGACCCCCCCCCCCCATGTGGCCGCAGCCAAAGATCGTGCTGAAGTCTGAGCACGCAAAGCCCTCCTAGCATCAGTGAGAGGGAAAAGACGGTTAAGTCTCGCCGCGGCCGGACCACCGTTAAAACTTTTCGCCCTGTCAGTCCCCTTAACACAGGTTACTGCAGTAGGTCTTTTAGCAGTCAACGAGTCTGTAACACTACCCGCTCGCCTGCACACAACCGCCGTTTTTACGGCGAACCAGAGAAATCTCAGAAAGATCATAATGCCTGGTTATCCGGCTCACGCCGATGGTGTTTTAAGTGTAGAAAAAGTGCCCACGCCACAGTGCTCACCCCTACAAACAAACACAGCACTTCCCGTGTCACCCAGAGAGCCCACTCTCATAAAGCTGGCAAATGCCGCTCGAGTGTTATCTGCAGAAAATGTGCCCACGTGCCCGTGCCCACATCTATCTGCCCGCTCTATTACACGGCCAAGTCACGCGCATCACAGTGTGCAGACTCATACCAATCATGTTGTGAATGTAAGTCTCGTGCCCGGAGAACCCGGAGGCCATTCTGCCCCTAGCTGCACGTATAAAAGCATGGGAAGCGATTCCAGGGGTATCAGAATGGGTGCTAAGCACAATAAAGCAGGCCAATCCTTTCCAGTTTGTTCGCCGTACCCCCGCTTTCGAGCACGGACCGCGACGACAGTGAATGCAGAAGTAGCACATCTACTTCGCTCAGAAAAAGCAAAGCTGCTGTGCAAAAGGGCCATAGAACCGGTACCGCCTTCTCTGAGTGAGTCAGCTTTTACAGCCATTATTTTCTCATGCCCAAGAAGGACGGGGGTGTCAGACCCATACTAGATCTGAGACATTTGAACAAAGCTCTTATGATAAGACCGTTCAAAATGATTACATCCAGACGACTCCTCGTGCACGTTCGCCCAGGAGACTGGTTTATATCTCTCGATCTAAGGAATTTATTTCTATTTTTAGGAATAGAACTGGACTCCATTGCTATGATGGCCCGCTTGTCAACACAGCGCGAGCGACTGGCCGCGTCTTTCCAGAAGAACAGCACCGCACCTCTGAAGACATTCCAGAGGATGCTGGGCTACATGGCTTCAGCATCTGCGGTACTTCAGCTGGGTTTGGTACGTATGCGCCTGCTACAACGCTAGCTGGCCGCTCGTGTGTCTCACCGAGCCTGGAAGTCAGGCTGCGCCCTGATCAGAGTGACTCAGAGCTGCATTACAGCCCTGGTTAGCGGCCGACTGGTACCAGCGGGGAGTGAGTATGGGGACTGTCTCATACCGGAAGGTCATCTCGACAGACGCGTCCAACTCGGGTTGGGGCGCGCTCTTCGAAGGCAGACCAGTCTCTGGCCTATGGTCAGACCAGGAAAAACTCCTCCATATAAACTGTCTGGAAATGATAGCGGTCGAGAATGCGCTGAAGCGTTTCCTCCCGTTTATACAGGACCACCATGTTCTAGTCCGCTCGGACAACATGTCTGTAGTGTCCTATGTGAACCGTATGGGCGGTTTCAGATCCAGAAACCTCTGCAATCTGACAGAACGCCTCCTCGTTTGGTCTCAGCACCATCTGCGCTCGCTGAGAGCTGCCCACGTGCCAGGCCACCTGAACGACGGCCCAGACAGACTGTCCAGGGACAATGTTCCCCCTGGGGAATGGTCCCTGCACCCCCAAACAGTCCAGTTGCTGGGGCGCCTTTTTGGCAAAGCGGAAGTCGACCTATTTGCGTCACAAGACAACGCACACTGCCCAAGGTTGTTTTCAAAGAACCAGGACGTGCTGGCCCAAACCTGGCCCAGCCGCCCACTATATGCATTCCCTCCGGGTCTCTCTGTTACCACAGGTAATCAAGAGAATCAGGGAAACGCGCCAATAAGTGCTCCTCATACCCCGCGTTTGGGAGAACCATACTTGGTTCCCGGAGCTGACGCGGCTGTCACAGACAGCCCCATGGCCTATTCCAATGAGAGCAGACCTCCTCTCGCAAGCTCGCGGCTTGATCTGGCATCCCCATCCAGAGTGCTGGTCTCTGCACGTATGGTTGACCAACGGTTACCCGTTGCCCTGCCAGACGCAGTAATGAACACAATCACGCAGTCTAGAGCTCCTTCTACCATAAGGCTCTACGCATCCAAATGGTCTGTGTTCTCTAAATGGTGCGCTGACAAAAATCTGGACCAACGGGAGAGTGGGGTTTCGCGGTTGCTCAGTTTCCTTCAAGAGCTGTTGGAAAAGGGAAGGTCCCTGTGCAGGACTGCATTTGTTTAGGATTTTTCAGGGGGTTTATCATTTTGAAAATGTTTATTCTAGTGAGGACTTTAATTTTGAAAAGCAGTCACAGACAACCTCTTAGTTCAGGAAACAGGAAGTACTAATAGTACTGCAGTAGTTCAGCAAAATGTGATAGCTGTTACATCTTTAAGCATCATCTTTCTTTGCATCTGTTTGATGCAATGTCTGTAAGTACATAGTGTTAAATGTATTGTGTGATACATATGAGAAGGTTATTTGATATTAAGATGTATATTTTCTTAGTTTAATTATCCTTACGTTATTATCAATCTGTAATTTTCCAATTTCATATTTAGTGATTGTATCTTTTGTATATTTTTACAGTTTCACAGTTGAATCATAAACTTCAGAAACGACTTGAAGTGTCCAGCAAGGTTTTTCAGTCACTGTTTAACTTACTGGATAGTTAGATGCCAGAGAAATCTAATAAGGCCAGTCCCCTTCCATGCTCCATGTGGCAGCCGTCACAGCATTCTCAGAATCGACGCAAGGCCAGTCAATAGGCAGGAATGAGCTCATCATCCGCTTCATCAGAGGAGCCAGAAGGATGAATCCTCCGCGCCCCCCTTCAGTTCCCATGTGGGATCTTTCTTTGGTCCTCGAGGCCCTGAAGGCCTTTGAACCTTTAGACTCTGCGGATCTAAAGTACTTATCACTTAAAACCGTTTTTCTGATCGCTCTGTCCTCAGTCAAACATGTGGGGGACTTACACGCACTCTCTGTTAGCGCCGTGTGTCTTGAGTTTGGCCCAAATGACTCAAAAGTCATCCTCAAACCTAGACATGGCTATGTTCCTAAAGTGATTGACACTCCGTTCAGAGCACAGGTCATTTCGCTATCGGCTCTGCCAGCGTCCGATAGTAAGAGTGATGTTAATCTCCTCTGCCCGGTCAGGGCGCTGAGAGCTTACATTACACACTCCGCCCCTTTCAGGCGTTCTGAGCAGCTTTTTGTTTCGTTTGGTGGGCGCACCAAGGGTCTCGCCGCCTCGAAACAAAGTCTATCCAGATGGATAATAGACACGATTGCAGCTGCCTATACAGCAAACGGTCTGCAATGCCCCCTGGGCGTCAGGGCTCATTCCACAAGAGGCGTGGCCTCTTCGTGGGCATGGTCCAGTGGAATTTCCATTCATGACATATGTGTGGCAGCGGGCTGGTCTTCCCCTTCCACCTTTGTCAGATTCTATAATCTGGAAGTTCCCGCCCTACAGGCGAAACAACTGTCAGTTTACTGAGAGGTCAGTTCTGCCCAGATACTATCATGCGCAAACTACTCTTATATGACTAGCTCTTCTGGTTGAGCTGGACTGTATCAGGTTATGTGCTATATGCTTATACATTGACCGGCGTCGCCGCTCTGTATTCCCATGAGTGCTTATATACATGCGCTTATATATACATGCGCTTATTCCCGCTGATCTGAGATCCTCGAAATTCTGGGACTCTTAAGTTGATGCTGGCGCGCACAGCGTTGACAAAGGGTTCCCATAGCGTAAGCTATACTTATGCAATACGAGAGAACCTCTCATAAGAGAACGTACTTGGTTACCTAACGTAACCTCGGTTCTCTCTAGAAGAGGGAACAAGTATTGCGTAACCTGCCGTGCCTGCGCCACAAGCGTTTTTCGCTTCAGTCGATGAAAACCAGAGAATCAGCCTACGAACCCTGCTTATGTACGCTAAGCCACGCCCATATTGGCGGGCTCTGACGCTGTGAAGGCACGAGCGCCTTCATTGGACGTGACGCCACGTCGGGTTCAGCTATAGGCTGCTGCAGTTCCCGCAGGTCAGCCTATGAGCACACTAGACAGCCTGCTCTAGGTCTGCTAGCTGCTGCACTGCGTTGACAATGGATACAAAAATGAAGGATAATTTTTGGCTTCAATATCTCGAAAAGATGAATCTTTCCCATAGCGTAAGCTATACTTACGCAATACTCGTTCCCTCTTCTAGAGAGAACCGAGGTTAAGTTCTAACCACTGTAAAGTGGTTAGAAAAAATGAAATCGGAATCAGCTAAAATCGGTATCGGCAGGCCAAACTCATGAAAAATCGGAAATCGGAATCGGCCTACAAAATTGTTATCGGTGCACCTCTATTTAGAACTTTTTACAAGGTTCAAAGAGAATAATAACATGCGAAATTCATTTTTAAAACAGTTTAAATTTCACCAAATTTTTTACACCATACAGTATATTGTAGAATTAAACCCTTAACCTAAATGTCAAAAAATGTACTCGAATCAATGAACAGCATTTATGAAGCTCCATTCTTACAGATCATTAACTAAAAAAAGTTGTTTAGTGTTTAATTACCCTTTAAGATAAAACACACATAAAATCTCTCAGCTTTAGCTGTAACATCAAATGCTGCAAGGACAGTGTAGAAAAAACTAATACTGGCTTAAATAAATATGGGGGCAAAAACGATTCGTGCCCTTTGAAAATCGATTTTGAATCGACCACATTTAAAAAAATTATTAATTGAAATACATTTTTTTAGTATATATGTATATAATGTGTACACTGCTTTTCAAAAAGTTTTGGGATTGATAAAACTACAAAACAAACGGAAATATTGTGAAATTTTATTACAATTTAAAATAACTTTTTTTTATTTCTTGTGTTATCAAAGCTGAATTTTCAGCATTGTTACTCCAGTCTTCAGAGAAATCAATCTAATATGCTGATTTGATGCTCAAGTAACATTTATGATTATCAATGTTGAAAACAGTTTTTTTGTCAGGATTCTATGATTAATAGAAAGTTCAATGAACATCATTTATTTGAAGTAGAATCTTTTGTAACATTATAAATGTCTTTACTGTCACTTTTGATCAATTTAATGCATTATTGCAGAATGAAAGTATTAATTTCTTTAAAAAAAAATCTCACTGACCCCAATCTTTTGAATGGTAGTGTATAATGTTACAAAAGCTTTCTATTCCAGATGAATGCTGCTCGTATAAACTTTCTATTCATAAACATTGATAATAATAATGAATGTTTTTTTGATCATCACTGGCGTAATGATGCTGAAAATTCAGCTTTGATCACAGGAATAAATTACACTTTACTATATATTCACATAGAAAACAGTTATTTTAAATCATAATAATATCTCACAATATTACAGTTTTGTTCTTGCATTTTTGATTTAAATAAATGCAGCCTTGGTGAGTGTGAGGGACCAAGCAGTCAAGGGCAAAGGACATAGAATTTCCAATCAAAACGTATTTATTAAATACAAAAAATAAAGTTACAAAATCAAAATAATTGAAAAACTGAATGAAAATAAAGTCAGGTCTGGGCGCATAACGAAAAAGGGTCCCCTGAACAGAACCCAACTTAACAGAAATCAAATCAAACTAACCAGACCAACATGACCTCCCTATTGACACACATGGGGAACTTATATATACAGAGAACTAGTCCATTAAACACACACACACACACACACACACACACACACACACACACACACACACACACACACACACACACATCACTTAACACAATTACAATAAAATAATTAACTCCAAAATTATCAATAAAGAGGTCATAAAATAACTTACACCAGTAATTATAATAAACAAAATGTAAATAGAATAATAAACAAAACTATTATTTTGAACCCCCCCCCCTCCCCCCCCCCCCCTGCTAATTGGCAACATGGATTAACCCAACAGCATAAAATGGCAGCCACTGACATCAGCCCGTCCTTTAATGGAATGGACCTCCACCGGAGCTCTACGTCCCAGGCAGCGCCAAACCTCCACTTTCCACATGCAGGTAACTTAAACTCAAAGAAATAAACATCAACACAATATACCACTGACAACTAGAAAGTGTGCACCCAACCTAGTCATGTATGATACAAGTGTAAATGATAAATAAAGTGAATGTAATGAACCAAATCCGTGTCTGTCGTTATTATGAAATGTATATAAGGTGATCGGTAACAAAATATTGAAGGATGTAATGTACTAAAAGGTAACCAAAATAACATATAAACAAACAAAAGAAAAAGGTATGTTTTTGCATGGGTAAGTTACCGCCTTGCTGTGTGGCCACGTTGTCGGCCATCACAGTGAGCTTATTTTAAAAATCTTACTGATCGCAAACTTTTGAGCGGCAGTGTGTGTATAACTTGTGACAGAATAATAAAAATGATGAAACATTTGCCTTCAAGCTAAAATCTGTTTGAATGAGTTGGGTGTGCCTCGTCTGTGTAGATAACACACGCCCTTTGACACCACATGAGCTGCTGCTCCCGGCGCGTGTGTGTGTGTTGAACATTTCAATTTTTTTTAGCCTTTTATTTTGAAACCGGAGTCAGACAAAGATTGAGAGACTCAAGAAGTGACAGCATGTAGAAGCAACAGACGTTTCTGAATAGTTAGTTGATGAATTTATGTATCTGATGTGGAGTTAACCATCTTCTAGTCATTGATTAGCTTATTCTGTCTTGATCATCTATAAATCCTGTTCCAGGGGCGAAGTTTATGTAAATTTTAGGGTTTGTGATGTCATTAACCCGTGAAGAAGCTCATTGCAGTTCCTACCAGCTGTTTGTTGTAGTCCTTAAAAAGTGATTTCTGTAAAAGAAAATACCCCTTTGCTTTGAACTTTGAGCATAAACAACATCTGCAAAGTTACGACACTCAAACAGCAACATTGCACACTAACTAAAGTTAGAAAAGTCAAATAACAATCAACCACCCCTTTAAATCACGTGTAGAGCTGCAATGTACAATGCAAATGTGTTGGCTATATATGTTTTGTGTGTGTGTTTGTAGGTTAGGCTGCCCAGGCTTCACACTGCCAGAACACAAACCCACGCCTGTTGAAAAAGGAGTGTCGAAATCTCTTTTCTTCCCCGACGAGGCCATCAACAGACACCCTAGATTCAGGTGAGGATATAAATAAACCATACCTTCCAATCTGAATACAATTGTAATCAGATCTGGGCAATTCATTCCTAATGACGACGTTACATGTCACTTTTTTATTCCGATTGTGGAATAAATGTAAAATGTAAACGCAGCAGTGTGCGAGATCATGTGACCCAGGCCACTAACAGTGGTTTCCTGTAGAAAAGAGACGGTGTGAGTTTATATTGCAGCTGAGTGTGTTTGAAGTGTCATCTGATGCAGAACAATGTGGAGTTGTTTGCGCAAGCTCGAGCTCTGAGGCATTTCAGGGGCATTATGGGAAATATCAGCTCAACAGACAATGATCTTCCACATACCAGTGGCTGAGAGCTTTAGAAAAGCTGTTAATCAAGTACTGGTGCTTGCTCATATTTACCCATCATCCTTCTCTCGCACTTTGTAAAACATCTTTCCCTCGTGGGTCAAAATGACGCGAAGCCCTACAATTATAGCCTACTTAATTGTTTTATTATTGTATTTTATTAAAAAAATTTCTATTTTTTAATCAATTTTTTGGGAGATTTTATTTATTTTATTTACCTTTTAAATTACTAGATTTGATCAATAAATAATAAATAAATAGTAATTTAAGCACATCCCTCACTTCCTTTGAACTTATAATCAAAATAACTCACAACAAATGAGCTGTTCCGCTGGGTCCTAAAGTCAGTTAATTTCAGTATGCATTCAGATACACGTAGACGTTATAAAATAATATTTTGGAAAAGTTTTAGCATTTTGAGTTTGAATTTTGAGCATTTTTAGGTTTTTCTGTGTGTCCTGAAGCATTCCTCGCATTCCATTCATTCCTAAGGGGGTCAAATTGACCCGCGAGAGAAGGATTTGTTACTTTTTTTAATTTCAACCACAAAACTCCTTGAAACAATTCATTTTTTTTGTGTATTCGAGGTTCAAGTGTGATAAAAGTCCTAGGGTCTTGGACTCCTCTGATGAACACTCAATTAAAAAAATTTTTTTTTTAAATAAATTTAAAAAACCCGAGGGAAGGATGAGGTTACAGTAAGTTAAAGATTTCAACCAGCCACTAACTCTAAGCACATAATTGATCCTGCTCTGTGTAACTATGTGTAATGAAACTCAGCGTGGGTGTAGGAAGAAGAAGACAGGGTCGGCGGAATTGGGACTCGCACTTTATTTAGCAACAAAAATAAAGTAAACAAAAAGGTGCGCTTGTGCGCCTTCACCGTAGTGAAACACTACAGCAATATCCAAAACACTCTTTCTATTTGAAACAACTCAGTCCATTTGCCAGTGTGCTCTGTTGCAGTCGCGTGCGAGTCCCAGGCCTCTCTCACTCCTCTCTCATTCCCGGCAGCTTATATGCGGTCTCCACGCCAATCACTGCAATCAGACACAGGTGTTCATCATCTGCACTTGACCCACTTACTATAGACTTCGCAAAACCACGCCCCCCTCGCCACATACCCCCACCGCCCGACTCAGGCCGGGGAGCCGTCCGGCCTGTAGCCTCCCCCCCCCCCCCCCCTCCCTCCTGGAGAGGAAGTCAGCCACAGCCATCTGTGCACCCGGCCTGTGGACCACCTGGAATTTAAAAGGCTGTAAAGCTAGATACCAACGGGTGATCCGCGCGTTGGTATCCTTCATGCGGTGGAGCCACTGCAGGGTAGCGTGGTCCGAACAGAGGGTGAACTCCCGCCCCAGGAGGTAGTAGCGGAGGGTGAGAACAGCCCACCTGATGGCTAAACATTCTTTTTCGATGGTGCTGTACATCGTCTCTCTCTTAGAGAGCTTCCGACTGATGTACAGCACCGGCCGCTCTTCACCCTCCACCTCCTGGGACAGGACGCGCCCAGCCCCCTGTCCGATGCGTCCGTCTGTAGGATGAAAGGGAGAGAGAAGTCAGGAGCATGTAAAAGCGACCCGCCACACAGAGCAGCCTTTATCTGGGTGAAAGCCTGCTGACACTGCTCCGTCCACTGGACCGTATCTGGTGCTTCCTTTTTAGTTAGATCAGTCAGCGGGCTAGCGAGGTCCGAATAATTAGGTACAAACCTCCTGTAATATCCCGCTAGCCCCAGGAACTGTCTAACCTCCTTTTTGGTCTTAGGCCTCGGACAGGTCGCAACCGCTGCCGTCTTATCAATTTGGGGACGCACCTGTCCGTGACCCAAGTGGAAGCCCAGATACCTTACTTCCAGACGCCCAACCGCACACTTCTTTGGGTTGGCCGTGAGCCCAGCCCTTCTCAGCGTCTTCAGGACAGCCCGCAAATGCTGCATATGACGCTGCCAATCGTTACTATAGATGATAATATCATCCAAGTAGGCAGCGGCATATGCAGCATGCGGCCGGAGAATTTTGTCCATCAGACGCTGAAAAGTCGCCGGAGCCCCGAACAAGCCGAAAGGAAGGGTGACAAATTGGTGTAATCCAAACGGCGTTGTAAAAGCTGACTTTTCTTTGGACATGGGAGACAAGGGGATCTGCCAATAACCCTTTGTTAAGTCCAGTGTCGAATAAAAACGAGCAGTACCCAGCAGTACCCAGCCGATCAAGCAATTCGTCAACCCTCGGCATTGGATAAGCATCAAACTTAGACACAGCGTTCACCTTTCTATAGTCCACACAGAAGCGGACCGAGCCGTCGGTTTTAGGAACTAAAACTATCGGGCTCGCCCAGTCACTGCTGGACTCTTCTATTACCCCCATATCCAGCATAGCCTCTAATTCGTTCTGAACTACTTTTTTTTTGTGTTCAGGTAAACGATACGGGCGGCAGCGCACCACCACCCCCGGATCCGTCTCAATGTGGTGCTGAATGAGGTCCGTTCGACCAGGCAGGGGAGAGAACACATCAGCAAATTCAGCTTGTAAATTTTTAATGTCAGTGAGCTGGGAGGGTGAGAGGTGATCTCCGCCAAGAGCCAGCGCGAGAGATTGTGGTTTCTGTTCGCTTCTGGCCCGAGATCCTCCTCTCCGCTCACTACCGTCGCCAGCATCACTGACTCTGCCTCAACCCACTTTTTGAGGAGGTTGAGGTGATAAATTTGATGTGCCCCGCCCCTATCTGTTCGAACTACCTCATAGTTGAGATCGTTAACCCGCCGTGTGACCTCAAAGGGTCCTTGCCACTTTGCGAGTAATTTAGAGCTAGAAGTAGGGAGTAATACAAGCACCTTATCTCCCGGTGCAAATTGCCGTAGTCTAGCCCCCCTGTTGTACAGCTGACTCTGTCTGTCCTGGGCCCGTAACAAATTCTCCATTGATAGCAGCCCCAAAGTGTGGAGTTTTGTTCTCAGGTCCAAGACATACTGAATTTCGTTCTTACTAGCGGACGGTCCGTCCTCCCAAGTTTCTCTAAGAACGTCTAACACCCCGCGGGGCTGACGCCCATAGAGAAGCTCGAAGGGGGAAAACCCCGTGGAGGCTTGGGGAACCTCGCGTACAGCGAACAAGAGGGGTTCTAGCCACTTATCCCAATTTTTGGCGTCTTCGTGAACGAACTTTCGAATAATGGACTTCAAAGTGCGATTAAACCGTTCCACTAATCCGTCTGTCTGTGGGTGGTAGACGCTAGTGCGAATCGATTTAATGCCCAATAATTCATAGAGTTCGCGAATAGTTCGTGACATAAACGCCGTGCCCTGATCGGTGAGAATCTCCTTGGGGATTCCCACCCGGGAGATTAACGAAAAGAGCGCGCTCGCAACACTTTTGGCAGAAATGTTACGGAGCGGGACTGCTTCAGGATACCGCGTTGCGTAATCCACCAGGACTAACGCAAAGCGGTGCCCACGTGCTGACCGTTCCAATGGCCCGATGAGGTCCATACCAATTCGTTCGAAGGGGATCTGCATTAGCGGAAGGGGGCACAATGGTGCTTTTGGATTGGCCGGTGGATTCACCAACTGACATTCACGACAAGACGTGCACCACTTGCGCACATTCTCGTGAATGCCCGGCCAGAAGAACCGGGCCATGAGACGGTTTAGTGTCGCCGTTTGACCTAAATGCTGAAAAAGCATTTCCCGGCGGCTTTTAGGAACTAACAACTGCGTTGTATCCTCTTTTGACTGGGTGTCTTGGGTCACCCGATACAACTTATCTTTTAAAATAGCAAAATAGGGATAAGAGAGCGGTTGGTCTGGGTGGAGTACCTGGCCGTCGATAGAACGGACCTGATTAAACGCATGTTTTAACGTCTCGTCCTGGGACTGCTCCAGGGGAAAATCATTGCGCCTTGTGAGGATAGTTCTCTCCAGAGTACTCCGTTCCTCTGCAGCAGATGCCAGAGGTCCCGGCTCAGCATCTCCCACCTGAACAACTGCTGTCTCTCCCTTGCTTTTCTTTTCCCAAGAGGCATCCGCACATAAAGACCTCAATAATTTACTGAAAGCAGGCCAATTCGTTCCCAGAATTAGCGGATGCCGGAGGTGCGGGTTAACTGCTACCTCTATGCTATGCTTTTGTCCCCTAAATTGAATTACCACAGGCATTATAGGATAACTTACCACCACCCCGTGCACACACCGCACCTTAACCATGCGGCTGTTATCCAATGCCCCAGGTTGAATCAGGCTTTGATGAATGGAGGTTTGGTTGCAGCCTGAATCCACCAAAGCCTGATAAGTACCCCCCTTGATACTCACTGGTATCTGGTACTGGCCAGCTTGATCGGGGGCAGCCTGTGGCGTGTCAGGAACCCGGATCAGCGTCCCCACCTCCATCACCGGACACTGGTCGATAAAGTGTCCCGGGTCCCCGCAGCGCCAACAGGCCGGCCCAGGCCTCCCCGCCGCCCCAGTGGCGGGAAGCGGGTCAAGGGATTGGCGTGGAGAGCGCAGGGCTGCCGGAATTGGGGCGGAGTGGTCCACGGACGCAGCCCCCCTGGGTGGGGCCCTGAATGCGGGGACAGGCTCCGCCGGAGCCCCCGTTTTCCACCTCGGCGCCGGCCGGGGCATCAGCCCCCCACGAGACCTGGGAAGGGGGACAGGTTTGGGGAGAGAAGGGGACGAGAGAGAGAAAGAGGGAGAGAGAGAGACAGATGGAAGGGGCTCGCCGACCCCTGGGCACGCCACCATGTGATCCTCCACCAGGTGGATGGCCTGGTCCAGCGACGTCGGGCGGTGGCACTGGACCCACTGGGCGGTCTTCTTGGGCAGTTTGGAGATGAATTGTTCCAGTACCACCTTGTTGATAACGTCCTCGACGTCGCCTCCGTCGGCCATTAGCCATCTGCGGCAGGAGTCCCGGAGCTGTTGCGCCATGACGAAGGGTCGGCCGGACTCTTCCAGGGTCAGGGATCTGAACCGCTGGCGATGTTGTTCAGGGGTCCGGCTAACCTGCTGAAGAATGGCGCGCCTCAGGTCTTCATAGACCAGGAGATTCTGGACTGGCAGTTGGTGGGCGGCTATCTGCGACTCTCCCGATAGCAGTGGGATGAGTCGCATGGGCCGGTCCGCTCGGGGCCATCCCCGGGCCTCGGCCGACCTCTCAAAAAGGTCCAGGAATGCCTCCGGATCATCCTGGGGTCCCATCTTATTGAGAGGCAGGGGCGGGGCCGAGGCCGTAGCTGGATCGGGGACGGCCCGAATCTCCCAGTCGAGCCAGCTCCGGAACAGCTCGCGGTCTTCTTGCTGGCCTTGGAGAAGCATTTGGAAACGCTGGTCTTGCTCCTCCTTTACGGCCAGCAGGGCGTGGTGTTGTTCCCTGTGAAGACCCGCGAGCGTTTGAATGAGGTCCGCAAATGGCGTTCCTGGCGGGGTCTGCATGGCGGCGGCAGTCTTCTTCTTCCCGGGTTTCGGCACCAGTGTAATGAAACTCAGCGTGGGTGTAGGAAGAAGACAGGGTCGGCGGAATTGGGACTCGCACTTTATTTAGCAACAAAAATAAAGTAAACAAAAAGGTGCGCTTGTGCGCCTTCACCGTAGTGAAACACTACAGCAATATCCAAAACACTCTTTCTATTTGAAACACCTCAGTCCATTTGCCAGTGTGCTCTGTTGCAGTCGCGTGCGAGTCCCAGGCCTCTCTCACTCCTCTCTCATTCCCGGCAGCTTATATGCGGTCTCCACGCCAATCACTGCAATCAGACACAGGTGTTCATCATCTGCACTTGACCCACTTACTCACCGCACAGCTCGCTGACTCGTCTCTCGCTACAGACTTCGCAAAACCACGCCCCCCTCGCCACACTATGTAATGTGTCTGAATATTGGATGCATCTGAATGAGGGATGGATGCTTTAACTAATGCATCAATGTGTGTTACAGCACTATGACCAGAAACATACGCCACCGGAGGGGCGAGAAGGTGGCGATTAACGTACCAAGTAAGTTTTTTGATTCGTTTTTTTGTAAATTATAGAAATTACAGTTGTTTCTGTAAGTCAATCTTGCTCTGGAAATAAAATAAATAATATATGTCTGGTTTCATTTGATCTCCTCCTTATGCCGTGCAGACTGTATATTATGTATATGTAAGACAGGAAGGGCACAGAGAAATATGACATTTATTATGGGTTTATGTAAAGATTGTTTGAAGTTCACTTAGATTTAAAGTTATATATTTTTTAAGCCTAATAAATGTTAAAAAATGTATTGCTTTCAATCACACTGTAATGTTGAATGGCTATAATTCATGTTTAAAATTGGGGGGGAAATTTGAATTTCTCTTACCCTATTAAAAATATTGCTTAAGTTAAAAGACGTGTGTGTGTGTGTGTGTGTGTGTGTGTGTGTGTGTGTGTGTGTGTGTGTGTGTGTGTGTGTGTGTGTGTGTGCGCGTGTGTGTGTGTGTGTTTTATATCACTAGTGCAGTGTCCATTCCCAGACTTGGGATTTCTGAGACATAGAGATTTCGAAGCTTCAAATATTCAATGTTCATTACTACAGAAGATTTGAATATTCGATGTCCATTACTACAGAAGCTTTGAATATTCAATGTTCATTACTTCCGAAGCTTCGAATATTCAATGTTCATTACTACAGAAGCTTTGAATATTTAATGTTCATTACTTCCGAAGCTTCGAATATTCAATGTTTATTACTACCGAAGCTTCGAATATTCAATGTTCATTACTTCCGAAGCTTCGAATATTCAATGTTAATTACTACCGAAGCTTCAAATATTCAATGTTCATTACTACCGATGCTTCGAATAGTAAGAAGCTTCGAATATTCGATGTTCATTACTACCGAAGCTTCGAACATTCGATGTGCATTACTTCCGAAGCTTCTAATATTCAATGTTCACTACTACCGAAGCTTCGATATGCATTACTTCCGAAGCTTCTAATATTCAATGTTCATTAATATTCAAGGCATGCGTCTTATCCACTGCACCATCACCACCCCATGAGATGTTCATTACTACCGAAGCTTTGAATATTCAATGTTCATTACTACCGAAGCTTTGAATATTCAATGTACTACCGAAGCTTCGAAGCTCAAAAAATGGTATTCCGACCAGCCCTAGTTCATTTATGTAAGTGAGGATAGCAAGGTGTCTGAATAAATGTGAGTTTTACTGTGTATTGCTGCATGGTTTCTGTCGCATTTCCAATGGCT
This sequence comes from Siphateles boraxobius, assembly GCF_051911475.1. Lineage (NCBI taxonomy): Eukaryota > Metazoa > Chordata > Actinopteri > Cypriniformes > Leuciscidae > Siphateles > Siphateles boraxobius. Next base: position 4,539,809 of record NW_027508816.1, on the reverse strand, counting down.
CATCTTTTGACTTGCGTATACTTCTCAGTTTTTAAAGATAAAAACACCCCATCTCCGTTTGTGGAGACATTTCCAGAAGACGATGGAGAAGCGGCCCGGCCCGATCACATCTACATGGACGCCACGGGCTTTGGCGCGGGGAATTGCTGCCTGCAGGTGACATCACCATTACTCTCATCCACTTGCATTGAGAATACTCGGGTCATGTGATTGACATCGGATGAATGTAACAGGTGACCTTCCAGGCTTGCAGCATCAGAGAGGCGCGCTACCTTTATGACCAACTGGCCGTTTTCTGTCCAATAGTGGTAAGAGGATGACAGAGCGTCCATGTTATATTTCAACAGAGTGCCAAAGGCAAAAATAAAACTGTCTGAGTAGATAAAGCACAACAAGAACCCAAGTCAGGTTATACTTTATTTTAAGGTGTCATTGTTACAGTGTAATTATATATTCAACTACTGAGTAATATAAAGCATTTACATGTACTTGCTACAGGGTTTAGATTATGTTGAGGCTAATTGCATGTAATTATGCATAATTTACTGTTATTACTATGGTAAGTACATTATGTAACAAGGACACTGAAATAAAGTGTTACACCAAGGCATGTTGAAAATGAAACTGGCAGACTGTCTCTGATGGAAATGATGTGAATGAATCATATTGAACAAATCATATGAAACGCATACAAAGCAGCAAGCGGAGAAGGCCACACTTTATATTAGGTGTCTAACTACTGAGTACTTACATTAAAAAAAGTTAGGTACTTGTGCACGTTTGTTGGTATGGATGGGTTAAAGGGTCAACAGTGTAATTATAGACACAATTACAGAAATTAATTATAGCTGTATTTAGATTCAGATTTTTTTTTTAAATATAAGTACAGTGTAAAAACATGTATGTACACAAAAAGTGCATTGTATCAAGTGATTAATTTAAATAAGGGCTGCCAAGTGATTAATATTTTTAATCTAATTAATCACACATTGATTTTGACTGAGAAACTGCATCTAAAGTGGCATTTAGGTATATTATTTACAGTGTTTAATGCAGCTCCGAGGTGGCATGAATGAAAAATGATACTCTAAATATGAAACTAAAACCGCCAGCTGGTGATGGCAAGCCACCGTCATTATGAGTGAGTCACTGAATCATTCATTCACCCGACTCAATAAAGCGGTTGATTCGTTCAGGAACGAAGCAGGTGACTGTCTTTATGAGTGAGTCACTGAATCATTCATTCACCCCACTCCTTTAAACGGTTGATTCGTTCAGGAACGAAGCAGGTGACTGTCTTTATGAGTGAGTCACTGAATCATTCATTCACCCGACTCATTCAAACGGTTGATTCGTTCAGGAACGAAGCAGGTGACCGTCTTTATGAGTCACTTAATCATTCATTCACCCGACTCATTCAAATGGTTGATTCGTTTAGGAACGAAGCATGTGATCGTCTTTATGAGTGAGTCACTGAATCATTCATTCACCTGACTCATTCAAACGGTTGATTTGTTTAGGAACGAAGCATGTGATCGTCTTTATGAGTGAGTCACTGAATAATTCATTCACCCAACTCATTCAAACGGTTGATTCGTTCAGGAATGAAGCATGTGACCGTCTTTATGAGTGAGTCACTGAATCATTCATTCACCCGACTCATTCAAACGGTTGATTCGTTTAGGAAAGAAGCATGTGACCGTCTTTAGGAGTGAGTCACTGAATCATTTATTCACCCGACTCATTCAAACGGTTGATTCGTTCAGGAACGAAGCAGATGACTGTCTTTATGAGTGAGTAACTGAATCATTTATTCACCCGACTCATTCAAACGGTTGATTCGTTCAGGAATGAAGCATGTGACCGTCTTTATGAGTGAGTCACTGAATCATTCATTCACCCGACTCATTCAAACGGTTGATTCGTTTATGAACAAAGCATGTGACCGTCTTTAGGAGTGAGTCACTGAATCATTCATTCACCCGACTCATTCAAACGGTTGATTCGTTCAGGAACGAAGGAGGTGACTGTCTTTATGAGTGAGTCACTAAATCATACATTGACCCGACTCATTCAAACGGTTGATTCGTTTAGGAACAAAGCATGTGATCGTCTTTAAGTGAACCACTGAATCATTCATTCACCCGACTCATTCAAACTGTTGATTCGTTCAGGAACGAAGCAGGTGACTGTCTTTATGAGTGAGTCACTGAATCATTCATTCACCCGACTCATTCAAACGGTTGATTCGTTCAGGAACAAAACAGGTGATCGTCTTTATGAGTGACTCACTGAATCAATAATTGACCCAACTCATTCAAACGGTTGATTCCTTTAGGAACGTCTTTAGGAGTGAGTCACTGAATCATTCATTCACCCGACTCATTCAAACGGTTGATTCGTTTAGGAACGAAGCATGTGACCGTCTTTATGAGTGAGTCACTGTATCATTCATTCACCCGACTCATTCAAACGGTTGATTCGTTCAGGAACGAAGCAGGTGACTGTCTTTATGAGTGAGTCACTGAATCATTCATTCACCCGACTCATTCAGACGGTTGATTCGTTCAGGAACGAAGCAGGTGACTGTAGGCTTGTTCGACTTTGCGCAGCTCTGCGCAGACCGATCGGTGGCTGACTTGAAGCAGTGCATGCCGGTTAGAAATTTTGTCCGACTTGATGCAGCGCCGACGCCACATGACGTGACATATGCTATTAAAGTAGCGCGAGAGCGATTCGAGAGCAGCCGCAGGACTCAGCTAGCGCAGTTTCTCAAGAGCAGCTGCATGAGCTCTGATGACGACACAACTGTTCCACGATTGGCTGGATTCACCGCATGACAACGATCATGTGTGTTTCGTGTTTATTCTCACACCTTTAGTTCCACGAAAGCTCACATGTCATTTTTATAACTATTTCCATGTAGTCACAATGTTATATTGTGTCATGTTTATCAAAATGAAACTGATTAAAAAAGGTTGATTCCACTTCATTGATATTACTTTATTCTTGTTCAAACAGACGCTGTATAAAGCAATACATAAAGTATTGAATGGAAATGTCTCTGAAACATCTGTGTATTTTGCAAATATTGCATTTATTTCACTTCAGCTTTGGTAAAGTATGCAAACACCACGTGAGCGGTCACACTACGAAAACCAGAAAATGTCCGACTTCACGTCTCTGTTTGCAGCTCTTCCCCGCCTGCACGCGGCAACTCTCCCCGATCGGTTACATCCAGCCGCAGCCGATGTCCAACACACCTGCTGACTGTCTTTATGAGTGAGTCACTGAATCATTCATTCACCCGACTCATTCAAACGGTTGATTCGTTTAGGAACGAAGCATGTGACCGTCTTTATGAGTGAGCCACTGAATCATTCATTCACCAGACTCATTCAAACGGTTGATTCGTTCAGGAACGAAGCATGTGACCGTCTTTATGAGTGAGTCACTGAATCATTCATTCACCCGACTCATTCAAACGGTTGATTCGTTTAGGAACGAAGCATGTGACCGTCGTTATGAGTGAGCCACTGAATCATTCATTCACCAGACTCATTCAAACGGTTGATTCGTTCAGGAACGAAGCATGTGACCGTCTTTATGAGTGAGTCACTGAATCATTCATTCACCCGACTCATTCAAACGGTTGATTCGTTTAGGAACGAAGCATGTGACCGTCTTTAGGAGTGAGTAACTGAATCATTCATTCACCCGACTCATTCAAACGGTTGATTCGTTCAAAAACGAAAGAGGTGACCGTCTTTATGAGTGAGTCACTGAATCATTCATTGACCTGACTCATTCAAACGGTTGATTCGTTTAGGAACGAAGCATGTGATCGTCTTTATGAGTGAGTCACTGAATAATTCATTCACCCAACTCATTCAAACGGTTGATTCGTTCAGGAACGAAGCAGGTGACCGTCTTTAGGAGTGAGTCACTGAATCATTCATTCACCCGACTCATTCAAATGGTTGATTCGTTCAGGAACGAAGGAGGTGAATGTCTTTATGAGTGAGTCACTGAATCATTTATTCAACCGACTCATTCAAACGGTTGATTCGTTCAGGAACGAAGCAGGTGACTGTCTTTATGAGTGAATCACTGAATCATTCATTCACCCGACTCATTTAAACCGTTGATTGGTTCAGGAACGAAGCAGGTGACAGTCTTTGAGTGAGTGTAATATAAATATAAGACAAAACCCATACATGTGCATTTTTATTGCTCTCATAATTGTGAATTTCAGTGCATTTCAACTGCATTCTAATAGAATTCATCACTCTGCATCATGATCATAAACTAAACTTTATGCAATGTAAGATGACGGTGGGATGGGGTGGATGCGTTAAAATGTTATTTTATATAAATATTATTTATCTATAATTTATTTAGATTAGTACACAGTAGTTGAAGACACTTAATATAAAGTGGGACAGCATAAAGTAAAAATTTGCATCACAGAAAAAATATGATTCACCACTGTATTCAAATTCCTGTTTATACTGTTGTTAAATAAAATGTATAAATATGGGGAGATGGACTTGCAAACTTTCATGCATGATGTTACTGCATGTAGGACTGCTTTTAAAAAATCAAAATAACATCCAAATTGTATTGAAATGAATAGAATTTAATTGTTTTAAAAAAGGATCTTCTAACTTTGACCCTAGTTGAAAATTTACCATCTTTACCATTATACATGAAGTAATATATAACCACCGTCATCATGTGTGTTGTGTGCTTAGCAGTTTTATAACCTTTGGAGCCTGTTATTAATGTTTCCAGAAAGGCTCAGTGTTGGGGTTTGTGTGTGTGTGTGTGTGTCTGTGTGTGTGTCTGTGTCTGTGTCTGTGTCTGTGTCTGTGTGTGTGTGTGTGTGTGTGTGTGTGTGTGTGTGTGTGTGTGTGTGTGTGTGTGTGTGTGTGTGTGTGTGTGTGTGTGTGTGTGTGTGTGTGTGTGTGTGTGCAGATGGCGCTCAGTGCCGCCTCTCCGCTGTACCGCGGGCTGGTTTCAGACATCGACTGCCGCTGGGGTGTGATCTCTGCGTCTGTGGACGACCGGACCCCGGAGGAGAGGGGCCTGGAGGTGAGGACACCACACACACACACACACACACGCAGCAGCTCTTATTCTCATTTTTTGATATTCATATTTGTACTTATGAAGTTCTCACTTTGTAAATTCTCAAAAGGGACAATTTGGATGAGATTAGTTTTCTTTTAAATGATTATCGGAGTCATTTTATGTATGATTCACACAGGTCTGGGATCTGGATCCATATTATCCATCCATGTTTTTAAAATTTGTTAAATTAATGTTAACACAGCCCTCATTATATGTCGGATTCATCTAACCTAAAGGCTACTTGATATTCTCTTTAGAATAAGTGATTCGTTTTGCTATTATTGGACTCCTGTCTATTCATTGTCAACTATCTTCTATAAATATGTTTGTATTGGCTAACCTTTATTCAGCTATTGCGTGTCCTGTTTAAAATGTGCAATGTTCAAATGCAAAGACAGCACGTCACAAATAAAAGCGCTTTTTTTCTGTGAGATTTAGTATCATATTTGGATATTGGAATAATATATTAAGTGGCCTATCTTAAATGTACAATATTCCGATGGAAATTTTTTTTAATTTACTGTTTTCTAGGGGTTTCTTAATTTTAGACTATTGACCAGATGAATAAATGGGATTAATGAATAAATAATGAATAAATCATGAATAAATAATGGGTTTACCCCCCAGTACTCAAAAAATAATTTCAAGGTTGGCTGGTCTGCTATCATGAGTCACATCTACATTCAGAAGGATGAACTTAAGCGCACAAAAAATGTGACGTGAACATAATATGGCCTCTTTAAATTGAATTCTCTATCTGTTTCTCTGCAGCCGCTGAAAAACAACAAATTCAAGATCAATAAATCCAGGTATGATTCGATTGACAGCTACCTCTCCTGCTGCGGGGAGAAATACAATGACATTGAGCTGACCATCGATGAGGAGATCAACAAACAGCTCCTCGATGCAGGTGAACACACACACTGACACAGTCCCCTGTCTTATGTACATTCTGCAATAGAAAATAAAAACACACACACCGACACCCCGTCTACATCGACCTCAGTGAGAAGACGTTATATATTATAATAGGGGCTTTCGCACCGGAGGAACCTTTTCATAGTTCCTAGAAATATTGTCAGAAGTTCCTGGATATCGGCGTGTTCGCACCGCAGGAACTAGGAACGATTTTAGTTGTGGGAACTCCTTATGGGGGAAATAAATTAGCTCATGTACTTCAGAGTCGGTCTAAAGTAACCGGCGCTATAGGATCTACAGTGACGTTAGTGTTCGCTGATTGGCCGAACGCACGCGAAACACCAGCACCCGCCATTTTTATAAAGCCATGTAAACACAGATTATAGCCTATATATTTACTCCAGAAACTCTACGAACATGTAAAACACTGATAGATGAAGCTCTTCACCTTTACACTGAGGAGAAAACCCAACGCAACTTTGAGAAGAGAAACATGATTATGTAATTCAACACTGGACATAAACCACACGACATACGCTAATAATTTTTCATCACGGTCTACTTTCTATGTATAACAGCTCTATCTAATAACGTATTAGACAGGAGTGTTAGACAGATCGTGAACTAATGAACAGGAGAATGTGAGTGCTGTGTGTTCAGTCGTTCTCAGTGCCGTCAAAATAAAAGTCACAACAACAAGCGCGTCTCACGTCACTACAGAGTTCCTACTAGGGCTGCGAACGCAAGCAGGAAAACGTTCATAAGGGACCGTTAGTTCTCTGGGAAACTCCCTGGAGACTCGATCCTATAACTACCGGAGCAAAGGCCTCTAATGTGTTCGTTTGCAGCACTCGATGTAGACGGTGTGAAACCACTGGGGTGTATGCTCTCGTCAGCTCTGCTCAGTGTTTGAGCGCTGTGTTTTGCACTGTTGCAGGCATTGACAAACTGCTGGCACAGCACATCGCACACCTCTTCATCCGGGACCCGCTCTCGCTCTTCCAGGAGAAGATCCACTTGGACGACGAGAACGAATCGGACCACTTCGAGGTATTTAAAGGAGGAGTTCACTTCAGAATTAAACTCTCCGCCACGTCATCCGAGGTGTTCATGTCTTTCTTTCTTCTGTCAAAAATACATTTTTAAAGGGAAAAATTCCACGATGTTCTTTTCTACAGAAGAAATTTCTTTTATACAGAAGAAAGAAAGACATGAACATCTTGGATGACGTGGAGGAGAGTAAATCATCAGGAAATTATAACTCTGAATTGAACTAATCCTTTAAAATTAACATGTGATTTTTACTGTTCTAGCAACATTACCAAACAAGAAATGTTAATATTAGACCAGTTGTTGGAGAGGAAAGTTCACTGCTAGGCTCTAGTTCTACTTGTTAGCAGTATACACTCCTGGGTGTCGGTCAGGACACAAAGAATGAGGAGACTGGTGCTTCTTTCCAAAGTGTATTGAATATTAGTCTAAAATAACAAAAGACAGATTATATTAGTAGAAGTATAAAGGTGTACATTAACAGATGAATCAGCCCCATCTTTATACAGAATACTAACACATTCAGTATCACCTCTAAATAACAGTTAAAGCTCAAATTATGGATAGGATGGGCAATGGAAGACAATATAAACTATTGATTTGGTCACCAAAATGACTTGGGCACTAATATATATTATTACTGAATCCAGATGCATTTAAACAAATACCGGTAATCTAGATTCCCAAATTGGCATAATCAAAGGGAAATAATACTGGATAATCCTTCCGCAGAATAATTAGTTAACATATTACAGACATATACAACGTAAACTGTCACATTTGACTATATTTAGCAGAAAGCACGTTACACATCTGGTTTACCTGTCAAACGATCGCACATGAATCGGTACATGTCCGGGCATGCACGTTTAAATGCACAAGGTTCAATAATACACTTAAAACACGGTGAAAACATCGAGAAATCAGAGAAAACTTACTTTATGGTCATGTACTAATACTTTTTACACCAAATGCCAAACGAACATCCGAATAACAGGCAGGAAGAAACTTCTAGGTGCGGAGCTACCGTTCTCTCCGTAATCTATATTGACGCAGCAGGCAGCAAAAAAAAACAATAATGCCTCCTACAGGAAGCAACGGGTATCGCACTCTAAAATAACCATCAAAATAAAAGTCCCACAATAGAAGTCTTCTTTCCCTGAGAGCCTTTTATACAGCCGCCCCCAAAGGTGCTAGGCAACTTTGCTCCTACTAAAAGGCGACTTAACTTAAGGCGAGTTTCCAGAACGGTTTCCGTCATCTGGCAGAGCTGGGAGGATCACCAGACGTGCTACTGGTCGAGTATATACTTGCCCCTTTATTTCTATATCAGCAGATCTAACATGTCCATCCGGACTGCGGTGTGTCTTGATTACATGTCCAACAGGCCAGAGGGCCCTAGGCATCTGTGGATCTACAACCATGACAACCATTTTCTCAGTTAAGTCTGGGGGAGAGGACTGCCACTTTTGCCGAGTCTGAAGGCCTGGAAGGTAGTTTCGGATGAATCTGGACCAGAAGTTGTCTGATAGGACTTGTGAATGTCTCCAGTGTCTGCGACTCATCAATTCAGACGCCGGGTAGATTACCTGGGGCAAGGAACCATCAGGCCGCCCCATGAGCAAACCGTTGGGTGTTACTGGGTCCATGTCTGCAACATCAGAGGACACGTACCCTAAGGGCTTTGAATTAAGAATAGCTTCCACCTCTAGAAGGACTGTCCGCAGGACTTCTTCAGGAACTGATTGAGCTCCCACGATCGTATAAAGGGCTGACTTTACAGATCGTACTTCTCTTTCCCACACTCCTCCGAAATGTGGGGCTGCTGGAGGGTTGAAGTGAAATTGGATCCTTTGACGAGCAAGCTGTTTCTGTAATTCAGGAGCCATTTCAGCGAAGGCTTCCCTGAGCTCTCTTTCACCCCCTTTGAAATTTGTTCCCTGGTCTGACCACAGTTCCGCAGGTGTTCCCCGCCGTGCAACAAACCTCCTAAGGGCTATCAGGAAGGAATCAGCATTCATGGTACTGAGGAGGTCCAAGTGCACTGCTCTAGTGGTTAGACACTTGAAGATTATCCCCCAACGTTTCTCTGTGCATCTCCCAATCTTAATAAGCATTGGCCCAAAGCAGTCTACTCCACATGAGTAAAAAGCAGGTTTGTGGAGACGGAGACGGGCAGAAGGCAAGTCTGCCATTTTCGGAATAGTTGGTTTTGCCCTCCAACGCTGACAGTCTAGACACCCATGCTGGTGCCGACGAATGGCTTCACGTCCACGGATGATCCAATAATAACGCCGGATTTCGGCAAACACTCGCTCAGGTCCGGGATGATGCAGCTTGCAATCATAATGCTTAATCAGTAGCCGGGTAACTGGGTGATGAGCGTCCAACACAATGGGGTGTAAGGTAGATTCTTCAATGGACTCTGCTCTCCATAATCGACCTCCCACTCGGATTAACCCATTAAATCTGTCCAGTTCAGGAGCTAAGGTAAGAAGGCGACTGTCTGAGGACACTGTTTTCCCAGTAACCAAACGCTGATAATCATTGGGGAAAGACTCCTGCTGAATTCGCTTGAGAATAAGGATCTCAGCCTGACGATAATCATCTGCATCGGGAAAGGATTCAGAAGTAGGGTTTACCGAAATTTCCTTAGCAGTGGCATCCACGAGTTCCTGCCAAGTATTGTGGTTCCAGACATCCGGGATGATTGGTTGGGGTGGCACAGCAGTTGCGCCGCAGAAGACAGACTTGCGTAGCTCTGTGTGGTCATCTTTCAGATCTGTGCTAGGCAATACTGGCCAGGTAGCTGCATCCTGAAGTAAGAAGGGAGGACCTTGAGACCATCTGTTTATCTCTGTAAGGACGTTCAGAGATTTTCCTCTAGTGAGGTCGTCGGCAGGATTGTTGGCTGAATCCACATAACGCCAGGAACACTCCTCGGTTAGCTCTTGGATTTCGGCGACTCTATTGCCAACAAAGACTTTGTAGTGGCAGGATTCAGAGTTCAACCAGGTAAGGACTGTAGAGGAGTCCGTCCACAACACTGTGGTCTCTATTTGCAAGGTCAGTTCCTTCTTGAGCAATCTAGCTAACTGAGCGGACACAAGAGCTCCACAAAGCTCCAATCGAGGAATTGAAAGAGAACGTTTGGGGGCCACTCGGGATCGAGCCACCACAAAAGACAGGTACACTTGGCCTCTCTTGTCAGTGGTCCTCAAGTATGCCACAGCTCCATATGCCTGCTCTGAGGCATCTGAAAATATGTGGACTTCATACGTGACACCATCCTTTACCTCAGGAGGGACATAAGTCCTAGGGAGAGTGATGTTTGGTAGGTACTGAAGTTCATTCTCCCAGACACGCCATGACTGCAGGAGCTCAGGTGGTAGGTTCGGGTCGTCCCAACCCCGCTGTTTACTCCATAGATGCCTAATAATGATCTTCGCTCGAGTGGTGTAAGGCAAAAGAAGTCCCAAAGGGTCGTACTGAGTGGCTAGGACCTTGTAGATATTCCTGAGGGTGGGAGTCTCATATACAACAGGTCGGTACTTGTACGACAGGGTATCAGTCTGCCAGTTCCAGCTTAGGCCTAAGGTTGACTCTGGTATGTCAGACTTGTCTTGAGCCAACCAAAGTTCCAAGCTCTCAGCTTGAGCTTCTGGGGGTAAGTGACTCAGAACACTGGGAACATTGCTGGCCCATTGCCGTATCTCAAATCCAGCTTTGGAAAGCATCTCTCTCAGTCTGTCGACCAAGTGCCTGGCGGCCTCAGGGGTACATAGACTCTGAAGGCAGTTGTCCACATAAAAACATTTCTCAACTGAGAACCTGATGGACTCATCTGCAATGCTGTGCTCGATCACATGGTGCTGCAGAGCATAAGTGGCACAGCATGGACTACAGGTAGTGCCGAAGGGTAACACCTGCCATTCAAAGACTTTAGGAGGCTCATCCACTTTCAGATCACGCCAAAGGAACCGCAGTAGGGGGCGATCTTCCGGAAGGAGGCGGACCTGATGGAACATTGCCTTGATGTCACCACTTACAGCAGCTGGATGCTCCCTAAATCTGATGAGTACACCAAGCAATGATGCTCCAAGGGTAGGGCCAGGCAACAGATACTGGTTGAGACTTTGCCCCTGATATTGATGGGAACAGTTGAAAACAACACGGGATTTCCCATTATGACTGACAAGGTGGTGGGGTATATACCAACATTCATCAGAGTCTGTCTCCTTAGTTACTTCCTGGACAGCTCCAGTCTGAATGAGCTTCTCCATCTCTGCACTATAGGTCTTTGCTTTCACTGGATCCTTTAACAAACGCTTCTCGATACTGCGCAGATTTGGCATAACTGACTCCTTAGGGGCATGCAACAGAGGCATATCCTTCTGTCGGAGCAATGGCGTCCCCAGTCGAAGAATTCCATTCACTTCTGTATGGATGGTCTTGGTTTCAAGTACCTTTAAAGCCTCCTGATCTTTTTTTGATCGAGTCACCACTTTCTCATCCCTGTGTGGAACAGCTTCTATTTGCCAGAGTCTTTGGACATTCTTAAAAAGCTCATCTTGTGGTGGAAGGACAGATGTCAGTAGGCATTGTTGGGAGGAGGCAGGCCGCCCCATGAATGATGTGGGGCCCTGAAGCGTCCATCCCAGGCGTGTGTGGACAGCAGCAGGTCCACCTGGAGAACCTAATCTGATAGGCTCAATTGGTGTAATGAGATGTGGCTGATCTGACCCAAGCAGAAGTAGAGGCTGAGCATCTTTCACCGGCAAGATGGGAAGACCGCGTAAGTGTTTATACTTCCTCTGCAGTTGTTCCACGGGATAAGACTGCCGTGACAGATTGAGGATATCTGCAGTGAAAGCATATTCAATCTTGTAACAGGTTTGAGGCTTATGGGATGGGGATACTTGAAATGATATAGATGACCCATGAAGAACTTCAATGTCTTGACGCACGGTGTGCAATGGGAGATCTTCAGGTGTACCCTGTATGCCCAGGGCTTTGTGCAGCAGTTGGGAGCAGAATGGTTCTCTCAGAGCCGTCATCCAAAAGCGCAAAGGTGTCTAAAGTACGGTCTTCATAATGAATATGTACAGGTACAACCTTGAGCATGACACGGGTCCCAACAACAGGTTTGTCCAGGTAAAATCTGTCGGGAGAGGAACTGGTAAGGCAACTCTTCTCAGCACTGACTGTATTCTCTTGGGAGGATCTCACATTTACATTGTGAAGAGGGCGAAGGTGTTTGCCTTGACACAGGTTACAGGGCTTCTTCAGATCACACTGAGCAGCATGATGAGTCCTGGCACAGCGCCAACAACGATTATTACCTCGAATCCAGTCTTTGGCCTGGTCAGTAGTAAGTTTAACAAATGGTTTGCATTGACTCAAATAATGCTCGGTACTGTCACAGAAGGGACAGAACCGCTTTACTTCGACTGACTTGGTCGGTGCAGTTATACCCTTCTGAGGGGATAGGGAAGTTACATTTTGAGCCACTCCAACCCCATGAAGAATGGCTACAGACCTTTTACTCTGTACAGGTCTAGAAGTCTGTCGGTCCTGAACTTCTCGGGAGGAAATCTCTACATCAAAGTCATGGCACCAGGCTTCATAACGGAGCCAGTTTGAGAGATTATGTAAAGTAGGTACAGCTCCAGGTTGCCGAAACATGTGACGGCGGAACTCAGCTCGCTGTTCAGAAGGAAGTCTGCTCAAAAGGCGTGCGACATGTGACCCACAATTCAGCTCAATGTCACCTTCAGGTCCTAAAGTCTTCAACAAACCCACCAATGACTGTACCTGAAGAGCAAACTTATGGAATCCAACTGTATCCCCACGCTTTACATCAGGGGCTTCCAGGACACTGGCAATTTTCCTCAGAGCTAGTTGGTGGGGCTGACCAAACTTCTCATGGAGGGCCACCATAGTGTCAGTAAATGCGGTTGGCGAGTTCAAAAAAGCATCGGCAATCAGCTTAGCTTCATCCAACTTTAACTGGTCCACAAGTATTTGATATTTAAAGAGTTCAGTCCCATCTGGAGGAAGCAGATTCTCCAAAGCTATTCGAAGTATGGCAAACTCGCTTGGATCTGGCCGGCTAAACTTGGGGATAGTAGGGGTAGGCCCTCGATACACATACTCTGAGGGGTGTGTTAAACGTGGCATGTTTGACTCTACCTTAACCACAGGTGCTTGATGCCTCGACTGAGCTGATATGGACCCAAGTAGGGGAGAAGAAACTGGAATTTGGGCACTTAAGGGTTTCCGATACAGGGTGTGTGCAGCTGGGGATAATAACACTCTGAGGTCTTCGGGTGTTGGAGGCGGTGGTAGCACATCTGGATATTGAAAGCAATACTGAGAATGGCGGTATGCAGGGTGAGCCTGGGAGGCCGTTGAATACTTTGGTACCTCTGGATGGTATGTAGCTTTGTCAGGTTTCGTTAACTTTAAAGCCTCCATACCTCTGCTCAGTTCTGACTCGGGCTCGGGCCAGGGTGGAAGCTCAGGCCACTCTTCCTTCTCAGCTGATGTGGCCAGCTCCGTCTGACCTACACGACAGGAAGGACTGGATGGCAGTTGAGGTTCAGGTCGCACTGGAGGACGATCATGGCTTTTAGTGGTGCTGAGGTCTGCTCTAAGGGTTTGGGCAACTTTGACCAGCTCTTTGAACTCAGTACGAACTTCTTTCAACTCCATCAGGTCAGCACGAAAGGCTTGGTGTGATTGTAGCAGCTGTACATTTTCTCTGCGAATGGCTTGGAGCTCGTTATAGTATTCAGGCTCAGTGTAATGGTTCTGCTGGACTGATGTGAATGACTGAGGTAGGTTTTCACTGCGCTCTGCATAACTGAAGCTTGGTGGTCTGAACCGAGGGCCTGTGCGAGGAGCAGCATCATCATAGAGGTAATCAGGATAATCCCATGATGACTGGAGAGGTGTCATGTGGGCAGGTACCTCCCAGGGTTGTGAAATAGCATGTTCACTTACAAGTCTGCCCCCTACATACTGCACTTCGAAGTCTTGGAGTCGAACTGGTGGACGTGTTCGGCGTTTTGCTCTGGTTGCCCGAACAATCTCCTCATCTGACTCCATTGTACCAGGAATGAACACTGCATCCGGCTCGAAGGACCAGTTTGTTGGAGAGGAAAGTTCACTGCTAGGCTCTAGTTCTACTTGTTAGCAGTATACACTCCTGGGTGTCGGTCAGGACACAAAGAATGAGGAGACTGGTGCTTCTTTCCAAAGTGTATTGAATATTAGTCTAAAATAACAAAAGACAGATTATATTAGTAGAAGTATAAAGGTGTACATTAACAGATGAATCAGCCCCATCTTTATACAGAATACTAACACATTCAGTATCACCTCTAAATAACAGTTAAAGGTCAAAATATGGATAGGATGGGCAATGGAAGACAATATAAACTATTGATTTGGTCACCAAAATGACTTGGGCACTAATATATATTATTACTGAATCCAGATGCATTTAAACAAATACCGGTAATCTAGATTCCCAAATTGGCATGATCAAAGGGAAATAATACTGGATAATCCTTCCGCAGAATAATTAGTTAACATATTACAGACATATACAACGTAAACTGTCACATTTGACTATATTTAGCAGAAAGCACGTTACACATCTGGTTTACCTGTCAAACGATCGCACATGAATCGGTACATGTCCAGGCATGCACGTTTAAATGCACAAGGTTCAATAATACACTTAAAACACGGTGAAAACATCGAGAAATCAGAGAAAACTTACTTTATGGTCATGTACTAATACTTTTTACACCAAATGCCAAACGAACATCCGAATAACAGGCAGGAAGAAACTTCTAGGTGCGGAGCTACCGTTCTCTCCGTAATCTATATTGACGCAGTAGGCAGCAAAAAAAAACAATAATGCCTCCTACAGGAAGCAACGGGTATCGCACTCTAAAATAACCATCAAAATAAAAGTCCCACAATAGAAGTCTTCTTTCCCTGAGAGCCTTTTATACACCAGTGTTTGCCACATCATATAGCATGTGAGAATGAACCACGGTTTATTTTGCATGTTCCAGAATCTTCAGTCAACCAACTGGCAGACTATGAGGTTCAAGCCCCCCCCTCCAAACTCTGACATCGGGTGGAGAGTCGAGTTTCGCCCCATGGAGGTATTAAACACACACGCACACACACACACACACACACACAAACACACACACACACACACACACACACCTGTCTGTGTGCCAGCGATGCAAGCCGACGCGACTGACTGACTGTGTGCTTAGAAAAGCTTAGCCGTATGTGTGTGTTTTTTTTTCATGGCTATAAATCCCGAATCACTGAGAATTTGATGCACCTGTTAATGTTACATTTATTAGATAAATATTAGTGAAACAATATTAGAACATGTACATTACATTTTAGTTCATCAAGTAGAGCGAGATTTCACTCTAATGACCGTTTCACACTGCAAGTGTAAGCGGCGGGTGAGCAGCGCATATTTTTTTCGGCGTGCATGTTAATCAATGAGCGCATTCACACTGCGAGCAGGAGCAGCGGGGGTTTCGGCGCCGAGTCTATTTTTGCTGCGCTGCTCACGCTCAATTAACCCTCTGAGGTCTGCTGTTGCACCGGCGCGATAGTCTCGCTTTTTTTCTTACCAGTGCAAAAGAGACTCAAAATACTCTGTTGATTTTAATCTTATGTGTTAGTGTTATACATCATTCGATCCTGTTGGAAAGGAAATGGAAAGGAAATGGAGACTCCAAAATATTTATAGAAGATTTAAGCTACCCATTTAAACTTGTTTCTAATTATTAAGTTTGGGTGAAAGTAGCCTATGGTGTAGTAGCCTATTATAAAAACTAAAAAAAAAAACTAAAGTAAACTAGCCAGAAAATATTATATATAAACTTTCTTTTAGTTTATGAAATACACAGACAGCTACATGGCATAACCCAGATCAAACCCGAGTGTGTGTTTTTTTGTATGTATGTGTGTGTGTTTTATCCGCGGAGTTGCAGTCTTGTAAACATATCGAAAGTAGGCCTAGGCTATGACTGAAACGATAAGATTGGAGCTGTTTTCTTGGTTGTTTTGTTGTTTACCTTTTATGGTTTACCAACTTCTAAAAACAAATTTATAGTTGTCTTTGTAAATAATCGTTCGCTTATATGTAGCTTTGGAGCCGCTGTACAAACGCATCCAGTGTGAAAACTCTCGCGCGTCTGCAGCTGCAGTGAAAATACACACATTGGGTCTCATTCATGAAACATTCGTAAATATACGAGTAAATATGCGAGAGATTTGCGGTAAAGAGACCTTCCCGAAAACTCTTCTCCTGATTCACAAATACTTCGTAAACGTCAGATGTGATCGTGACATGGGTGTGTGTGTTAATGAATTCCAATCAGTCGTAAATGGGATGCGACTAAATGCCATTAAATCCGACTGACAACTATATAAGGGCATCATATTATGACATGAATGTGAATGAAAAAAAAAAAATTTCTCAGATGCAGAAATTGAAGTTTTATTATCAGAAGTTCATTCAAAACGCCACATTTAATTTTCAAGCGTACATGGTGGCGTATCGGGTCCTAAAAAAAAGGAAGCTTGGCAGCATATTACAGATGCAGTTAATGGAGTTTCATCTGTTAATCGAACATTCCCAGAAGTGAGAAGAAAATGGTTCGACATTAAGCTTGAGAGCAAAAAACAAATTAGTTCACTTTGGAAAAATCGTATTAAAACTGGAGAATGACCACCATCGCAGATGCTAATACCGGCTCTCATAATAAGGAAAACTGTATGTAATTACTATATATAATATTTTTTCCAAAAGTTGTGTAAATATGTACCCGATTAAGGTGAATTAAAATGCAGCCTTATTAATGAGCAAAACGTTCGGGTGTTAAGCGCACTATTTACGCGTGGCTGGAGCAGGTGTAGATTTCTTGCGTACCAACTAACATTTGGAAAATACGAACATTTTAATGAATCCAAAAATTTACGCCAGAACCACTTTACACACGATTTACACAAAAATTCGTTCTGCTCGTGTTTCATGAATGAGACCCATTGACTTTAATGGAAACCTATTGACTCTGCCGCCGTTCCGGAGCGGATCCCCAGCCGTTCCGCAGTTGGTGGAAATTGGGGGTGACGCGCTGCTCAAGCGCTGCTCACGCTTGAGGTGTGAAACAGCCGTTATGCAGTGTTTCCCAACCACTATTGTGGTAGTGGGTTGTCAGGTGTGCCGTGGAAAAATATCAAGTTCCAAAAAATAATTAAAAATAAATGTATTGTGTTATTATCACCAACAGCATCATACTTATTGTGTTCCTACCTGACTTAAGCTCGAGTTTCATTTTAAATGTGAGTACTACTTTTAATATAGCCAAATATCTAGATTTATATGCCATTTGAAGCCATGCATGTTTGTGCAATTTTGTTATATTTTTATATAGTGTGCCATTGGATTTTTTACTTTGCAAAAAAAAAAAAAGGTTGGGAAACGCTCATAAACACCTCTCGTTGGTTTCATATTGGATTACATATTTAATTTCGATTTGAATTGGTTATTTAAAGGGGTGGTTGATTATAATTTCACTTTTCTAACTTTATTTAGTGTGTAATGTTGCTGTTTGAGCATAAACAACATCTGCAAAGTTACAACGCTCAAAGTTCAGAGCAAAGAGAGATATTTGCTTTTACAGAAATCACTTTTTAAGGACTACAACAAACGGCTGGTACGAACTACAATGAGCTTCTTCACGGGTTAGTGACATCACAAACCCTTAAATTTACATAAACTCCGCCCCCGAAACACGATTTATAGATTATCAAGACAGAATATGCTAATCAATGTCTAGAAGATAGTTAACTCCACATCAGGTACATAAATTCATGAACTAACTATTCAGAAACGTATGTTGCTTCTACAGGTTCTTCTTGAGTCCCTCCATTATTGTCTGACAGTTTGAACATAAAAGGCTAAAAGTTTTAGAAATTTTCAGTACGTGTGTGTGTGTGTGTGAGGTAAAAGGACACAAGCTCTTGAAGCTCCGCCCCCTGTGCCGGGAGCAGCAGCTCATTTGCATTTAAAGGGACACACACAAAGCAAGGCATTTTTGCTCACCCTCAAAAAGTGACAATTTTAACATGCGATATAAAAATATCTGTGGGGTATTTTGAGCTAAAACTTCACATACACACTCTGGGGACATCAGAGATTTATTTTACATATTGTTGAAAGGGCATTATACCACCCCATTAAATTTCACATTTCAAGCTTTCTATAGATATAATTCTTATCATGAATGAGGGATGTGTACAGAAAGTTTCGGTTCATTTGTGACGCGCTCCAGAAAGGAGACGGTGACGGCATAAAGCGTATCCTGTTTGTACGTGCTTGTTTTTTCTTTATTTTACAAAAGCATCACGTTTTGTTGTTATAATGAGAGTAAAAAAATAAAATGATACCCTTTACAGTTTCTAATGATGTCTTTCTCTAATATGTACAACAAAAAACGACAGAGTATTTTAAGTTCTCTCCACTGTAATGAGGAAAACAATCCTAGCGTGTTGGTCAAAGGATAATTTAACATGCCAATATTAAAACTCGATTATAGAACAATACGTATCGCCAGTTGTGCCAAAACACTTATTTATAAACTTCAATATTTCATACAAAATAATCACAAAATGCAATAGCACAACATGCTGTCAACATAGACTCCATCCATCCCAAAACATGACATGATCTTGACCGATATTGTGAAATTCACCCTATTTTATGCGAAATTTTTGGGTTTGTTTTGCATAAACATGAAATGCCTAATATCATGTGTAACAATGTTTTTTTGTTTTTTTTACAGGTCCAACTGACAGATTTTGAGAACTCTGCTTATGTCGTATTTATCGTCCTTCTCACCCGTGTGATCTTGTCCTACAAGCTGGATTTCCTCATTCCATTATCAAAGGTGTGTGTGTGTGTGTGTGTGTGTGTGTGTGTGTGTGTGTGTGTGTGTGTGTGTGTGTGTGTGTGTGTGTGTGTGTGTGTGTGTGTGTGTGTGTGTGTGTGTGTGTTTAGCATTTGAACTGATTTATGCACAGCAGAAAAAGTGTGATTCTAGGGATGATTTAAATACTGTGCATAATCTTAAAGGCAAGACGAAGTAGAAATGTGCATGCAAGACAATTGTATATTTGTAATTTTTTGCAAATCTCTTGGTTTAGGTCGATGAAAATATGAAAGTTGCTCAGAAGCGAAATGCCGTGCAAGAAGGCATGTTTTATTTCCGGAAGGACGTCTTTAAAGGTTAGTTGTTAGAGGAGGTCATTATCGTTTATATCAGTGTTAAGCTGTGACACATGTTTATAAAGGCACAACTGAACTCGTGTGGATATATGTGACAGTGCATGCATTTAAATGAATTATTTGCTACAGTGCACTTGTGTACATACAAGTAAAGTATAAAAACATGTATTCAACAATAACTGTAAAAACGTATAAACTAAATATTTACGGCAGCCTCCGATCAGGAGTAACGGTCGGACTAAAATATCAGACAGAATGAACTGCATCAATACCTTCTTCTTCTACCTGACAGACTTCAACTCTTTAGACACATGATAATGCTGACATTTACACTCGCTTACAGTTTAAAAGAGAGAACATTAACACGGACCCGTCCTAAACAGCGCCACTGTGTGCATCGGTCCATGTTGTGCATGTCAAATATCAGTCATAATCAATAAACGTAATTTCTTCTGCTTTTTGTATCAATATTCATTTATTTATCCTAATTAATTTCATTTCAAATACAGTTTTTGAATGTTATTTACATATCATTGATGTTTTATTAACAAGGTTCGGGAGGAACACGTTCTAATGATCAAACAATCAAGCCATTCCAGCCAGCTGTCAGCAATCAGTAATCAACAGGTCCACTCAATCAGCACGAGTAAAGCCTATAAATATACACAGTCGACTCACCCATATTCCTCGACAGCTTTCAGCATTTGGTTTACTGCTTTGCTAAGATGTCCCAAATGCAACTTTCACCGTCCGTTGACGAGCTCAACCTTGCTCCGGTTCCTTCGCCGTCATCAGCTGGCCCCAGGACAACCTCTCCACCTGATACCGCCTCCGAGCCCCACGTTTCGTCTCGCGGGCGCCGGTTTGCACAAGCAACCCCTCGCACCCTCCACCGGCGAGGACTCCAGCTTACTCCCTGGCGTCCTCCTATCGTTCGGCCGTACCAACGATTCCGCCTATTGGAAAGTGGACAGTCTTGAGTCTGAGACAATTGCTGATAAATTCTGATATTCAGCCCTCGCGAAGGGTGACTAAAGCACAACTATACAACTTGTACGTTACCTTGCAATCATCAAATCTCTCTCCTAAATCCACCCCAGGTTCCAAGGCCTCGCACGACTCCGCTACCTTCTCGTACAAGGTTCGGTTTACCGCATGCTTCAGCCTGCGGTGCCAGGATTTCTGCAAGCCTGGGTGGCGCTCCAGATTCCACCGCCATCACTCGCCTCCCGCTTCAGCTGAGCTTTTCAGCACGGCGCTTCCCGCTGCAGTGCCATACACAGCTGGGCCCGCCGGCTCACCTTCTGCCTCCCAGTTTTTTCCTCCTGCTGCTTCTAACTCATTTCCTCTGCAGTGGCCTCCGGCTCCCGTAGCAGACGCTAGCTTGAGGCTGCCTCCGCTAGCGGTGCAGGCTCAAACTTTCCACCATCTTCCTGCGACTACTGCTAACCCCTCCCCTTTTCAGTGGCCTGCAGCTCAAGCAAGTGTGAGACCGCCTCCGCTCGCAACACAGGCTCAGGCATCTCATCCATTTCCTCTTTTCCCTCCTAATGCTTCTCTCAATTTCGCTTCTCAAGCCCCACAGGCCGACCGTAAGCGTGAGGCTGCCTCCGCCGACAGTCGCAGCCCAGGCTTCTCTCCCTTACAGCTCTCTCTTAAATGCCAAATCACAGTATTCTCTTTTCACAGCTACCCCGATGCCAGTCCCGCCAAACGCTGTCGCTCTGGAGCCTCCCCCAGTGACTCACAACATCCGAGCACAGATTCTGGCAGGTGCGGATGTAGACCTTTCACATTTACTTTCTCTGCTTCCCGTATCCGATCCTAATCGCCAGTTAGACTGCGGGGATTTTTCAGTCACCTTAAAAAACCAATACATACATTCATCACGTTTACTTTCTTTTTCTGAGTTTTCAATCGTTTTCAGCCACTTTACAGACATCATTTGCTCAGCCTTCCCTCATAGGCGGCCCAAACTCAACGACTATTTAGCGCTGATAGCCGAGCTCGCGTTGTCCTACGGGGGAGGGCACTTTTACACATACCACAAACTCTTCTCAGCAAAATGTGCTGTCAGGGTTTCACAGTGGAACCAATGCCCTTACTGGGGAGCACTAGACACTGACCTACACAGCAGAGTTTTCCTTGGCTGCAGGAATATTTCTTGCGCAGTCTGCAGGTCAGTGGCACATTGCACAATATCGTGCCCTCAAGTTAACCCCTCCGTTCCCCCATGCCCGGAAACAGCACCAATCAAATCCACCAGCTACACACCAAGACCGGCGACTATCAACCCATATCCACACGAGGCTCATTTCAACTCCAGCACTTACGGACAGCAAACAGCCTTGCAACAATTTTAACATCGGCAAGTGCACCAGGCAGCATTGTCGGTACTTGCACATATGTAGCTTCTGTGGCGGTGCTCATGCCCGTCCTGTATGCCCTGTGTTTAAAGATGTCAATAAAAAATCAAAAAATTATTTATCGACTCCCGTGAATATTTCTCGCCTTTCTATCGAATTAGCTCACCACCCGGACTCTGACTTCACTGAATATCTGCTGTCCGGCCTACAACATTTTTTTAAACCTGGAGTGGTTTGTCCGCTCTCCCAAAACATCATCTGCGATAATCTCCAATCGGCTCTCGCCGAGCCCGACGTGGTAGACAACCTGATTAAAACAGAAGTCGAGTCAGGCTTCATGATTGGCCCTTTTGACAAGCCTCCTTTCAAAGTTTTTCGCATTAGCCCCATTGGAGTGGCTACGAGAAAGTTTTCAGGTAAGAAACAACTCATAGTCGATCTGTCAGCTCCACATAAATCCCTGTTCCCAAGCATTAACAGCCTGATTCCACTCGACGAATTTTCTCTCAAATACCACGACGTAGATCAAGCAGTCGACCTGATAAAAATCGTGGGTTGGGGTGCCTGGCTCGCAAAAACTGACATCACTTCGGCTTTTAAAGTGATGCCCATCCACCCGGATTCATGGCACTTACTTAAGAAGTGGTGTGTTCCCCTTCTATTAATTCCTTTAAGAACAGGTTGGATGCATTTTGCCTGTCAAAAGGTGTTAGGTATAATTATAAAGCTTGTCAGTAACTAATGTAATTAATTTTATGTCATTTATTTATGATTGTTAAAAAAAAACTTCAATTATGAAATTAATGTGTTTTTTATAAAATGTTAAAATGTGAATTTATATGTAAATATATATTTGTTGTGTTTTTTAGAGTCTGGAATAGAGGATAGTATATCCTGTACCAGAAATCTTTTCAATAAATTTCAATAAAATTTCAATAAATTCAATAAATTTCAATAAATTTTATTTGGAGTGCGCTGGCATGGGAAATTCTATTTCGCCGTAGGCTTCACTTTTGGATGCAAAAGCAGCCCAAAATTTTTGACATGCTATCTGAAGCCGTTTGCTGGATCTTGTCAAACAATTATGCAATTCCTCACCTCATTCACCTGCTGGACGATTTTCTAATAATTTCGCCTCCCGGCGCTATTCCAGCAGCCCAGATCCTCACAGTTCAAAAAGTCTTTTCTGAGCTCGGAATCCCCATCGCCCAGGAAAAAACCATGGGTCCCGCCACATCCATCGAGTTCCTTGGCATTAATCTAGATTCAGTTAAATACCAGGCCTCCCTGCCCAAGGAGAAAATCGATAGAATAATCCTCATCTCATCTACCGTCGTAGACAGTTCCAAGTGTTCCAAACGCGAACTCCTATCCATGCTCGGCCACTTAAACATCGCCATGCGCATCATTCCACAAGGCCGCCCTTTCATTTCTCATCTCCTCTCTCTCGCGTCTTCAGTTCACGCACTAGAGGATCTCATTTCCCTAACTCCAGCATGCCGCGACGAGCTCAGCCTATGGATAACTTTCCTTAAACAGTGGAACGGCCTATCCTTTTTCGATAAGGATCTAATTTCCTCCCCCATCGACATCCAGCTGTTCACAGATGCAGCCCCCTCAGTCGGCTTTGGGGGGTTCTGCCGAGGACGCTGGTTCGCGTCTACTTGGCCCCCCCCAAATACAGGACACGCTACAGTCCTCTGCATTATTCGAGCTCTACCCTCTCGTAGTAGCAGCCTTCCTGTGGGGGAAAGAATGGACTGCTAGCAGCATCATAGTGCATTGTGACAACGAAGCTACAGTCCAGTGCATTAATAAAGTCCGTTCCCATTCACCAGCAGTTATGCCATTCTTAAGACGTCTAATCTGGATTCAGCATGTGATCAATTTATCTTAATTGTTAAATACATCCCCGGATCAAAAAACCAAATTGCTGACTCTCTGTCTCGCTTTGTTTCAGAAATTCAGGATGCTGGCTCCAGAGGCAGACAAGCTCCCAACTCCAGTACCTCATTATTCGGAATTAATATTCCCGTAACCCACCCGCAAAAATCCCTCCTCAACATATCGCTCGACACCATTCTCCAAGCAGTTTCCCCCAGATCTCTCCAATCCTATGTGACCGCATGGAGATGTTTTAAAGCCTTCCACCTTTCTTATAACACGCCATTCCCTGATTTTTCCCTCCTTACAATGACCTCCTTCATCTCTTACCTTAACAGTGTTAAGAGCCTCCAAGTCGGGTCCATCAAAAGTTACTTAAGCGGCATCCAATTTTTTCACAAATTGATTCACGGCGCCCCCTCACCAGAGATAAATAATTCACAAACCTCCCTCTTAATTAAAGGCATTCAACGATCCCAGCCCACCCGCCCGGACACCAGACAACCCATAACGTTAGATATTCTTACCAAATGTATTCATACCCTCCGCACAGGCTACCGATCCCTTAATACCTCTCACACACTCTACGCCATGTTTATTCTAGCTTTTTTCGGTGATGCTCTGAACTGGCTATCACTTCCAGATTTGACCCAAAAATCCACCCAAACATCTCAGACCTTTCAGTGCTTGACAGTGAAACTATCTCTTTTCTGATTAAACAAAGCCAAACATACCAAACCAAAAAAGACCACTTAATATATATTTTCAACCTCTCGTCACCAATTCAACCATTCCAAACTATACTAGCTTACCTCCAACTGAGAAACTCTCATGCTAAATCCCATCTCAAACCCCTGTTCATAGACGACTCTAATAAACCTGTGACATGCTTTTGGTTCCAAAAACACCTAAAATCTGTTCTCCAACTATCAGGCTTCCCAGCAGAGAATTTCTCCAGCCATTCCTTCCGCATCGGGGCAGCAACCTCAGCAGCCCAAAAAAGCCTCTCCCAGCAACAGATCCAAGCGCTTGGAAGATGGTCCTCAGATGCGTTCCAAACCTATATCAGAACTAACCGTTTCCATATCAAAAAAGCCCACCAAATCCTCATCGGTTAAAAAAAAAAAAAAAAAAAATCCTTTCTCCATCCAGCGAGTATTGATCTCCCAGCGGACAAAGCGAGAACTTTCCCGGTCGAGCTTCCATGTCTCCTCTTTTTCGTCCAGCGAGTATTGATCTCCCAGCGGACAAAGCGAGAACTTTCCCGGTCGAGCTTCCATGTCTCCTCTTTTTCGTCCAGCGAGTATTGATCTCCCAGCGGACACAGCGAGAGCCTTCCAGGTCGAGCATCCATTTCTTCTCTTTTTCCATCCAGCGAGTATTGATCCCCCAGCGGACACAGGGGGAGCCTTCCGGGTCGAGCTTCTATGTCTTCTCTTTCTCCGTCCAGCGAGTATTGATCTCCCAGCAGACACAGTAAGAGCCTTCCCGGTCGAGCATCCATGTCTTCCCTTTCTTTGTCCAGCGAGTATTGATCTCCCAGCTGACCCAACGAGAGTTCCCCAGGTCAAGCATCTTCATCTCCTCCTCCTCCGTCCAGCGAGTATTGATCTCCCAGCGGAAGTAGCCAAATCCTCCCAGTCAAGCATCTATGTTTTCTCTTTCCTGACTGGTGAGGCTTACCCTTTCCGGTGCCGTGACCATTGCCACAAAAACCCTCCCGTTCGAACATCCATACTTACCCGTCCGACACCGTAAGCATTGAACTCTCGTTGGACTCCGCGAGAGCTCTCTCAGCCAAAACAACCAGGCTCTCCTTGAAATGCCAGCCCGCCAATCTCTGCGCTCTTTTCGGGGGGTCTTTAAGCAGGCGGCTGTCCTTTGCTCACTTTGCTTTATGGGGAGTACTCTGGGTTCGGGCCCAATTTCCGAGCTCGGAGCCCTCCCCCCGGACAGCACGCCAAATACATTTGTATTAAATACAAATACACGCCATTTATTCTCTGATCATTTGTAAGTGTGAACTCGTGAATTGATGTTTTATTAACAAGGTTTCGGGAGGAACATGTTCTAATGATCAAACAATCAAGCCATTCCAGCCAGCTGTCAGAAACCAGTAATCAACAGGTCCACTCAATCAGCACGTGTAAAGCCTATAAATATACACAGTCAACTCACCCATATTCCTCGACAGTTTTCAGCATCCCTCCACCACCCCATCTCCTCACACTTGCCTAGTTATCTTCCTAAACAGAGATACGGGGGGAGTACTCTGGGTTCGGGCCCAATTTCTGAGCTCGGAGCCCTCCCCCCGGACAGCACGCCAAATACGCATAACCATTTATTCTCTGATCATTTGTAAGTGTGAACTCGTGAAAAATACTACGATCAAGTTTCGTATTTAATGGAAACTTATTTTTACCGTTAGTAGCGTGAGGTAAAAGAAGTTAGAATGAAGGACAAACTGAAATGCACGGCATTTCAAGCGTATTTGAAAGCTGCTATTGGATCATCGAGGCTAAACGTCATATTTGCGACTACGCAATACTTTACGGATAGCTTACGACCTACTAGCTACGATCTACCTTACGAACAAATGGTGCAACGGAACAAAGTACAGAGTTAGTTACAAACAAGCTAGTAGTTACTAAGCCTCTAGTGTGGACTTTACGTTCCAATTTAAGAAAGAACTTACGAACGGCTGGTGCAACCCAACCCAGGACTTGACATGAACTGTTTTGCTCACCAGTAGGGGTGGGAATTGGCAAAAATGTGACGATTCGATAGCATTGCGATATTTGGGCCACGATTCAATATTATTGAGATTCTCAATATATTGCGATACAGCAAGTATTGCAATTCGATTCTGCGATATTGCGATTTATGTCCCCCATATTATTCAAAGGCATTACAAAAAATGAGGAAAATAAGACTGCTCAACTCACTTTAAATGTCACATTTAATTCTGTAAACATTATCTTCTTCACATTAACTGAAGTGGAAAAACTTGAAAACTTGTTCTTGAACATTCAGGACACAGGACCTTATTACAGGACAGGACGTAATTATTCTCTGAATAGGAGACCGCTCACATGAATGTTGAGCTCTAGACTTGCTACGATAGTTGGTGTTACACGGTGTCGCAACAACGTTTTCATCACTTGCCCACCGCGGCACCGCAACAACAACAAAAAAGTTTAAAGCGTTAAAAATATTTAACGCAATTACGCAGTATCCGTTAAATCCTGCCTGTACAGTATTACACACACACACACACAACCCACAGAAAAGACGCGCGTCAGTATTGAGTTCTCTTTCAGGCTTGAACAAACCATAACACACACAAATTATGCCAAAATGTCCGTTTTGTCGAGTGTCCTCATAAGACCAGTCTTAAATGATTTAAATAAAGTCTTAAATGAACGTAGAGATTTGTGAGAAAATGGGACGCGTCTCAAATCGCGTCTCTGTGTCACATTGCACTGCATTAACGTACAGCTTATGTAGCCTACGCTCAACGGCTGTCCGAATTCGCTCATTCGTTTTCATTCACTCCTTCAAGTGAACAGTATTAGTGGACTAACCTAGGGAATAGGCCTAACTTACTGAATGAGGGTTTAGGGGGCGATTTAAATAATAAAAGATCATTACTTGGCGCCCGTGTATCGATACAGTACTGCCACAGAAAAGATCGCGATACTATGCTGTATCGATTTTTTTCCCCCACCGAGTGATTTTCACTGACCACAGTTTTGTTTTTGGGTAATTACATTTCATATCACTGAATTTGTGAAAGCGAATTTAAAACGATAGCAGTTTCTCTCCACTGCTGGGTTGGTGGGTGTTAATTAGTGATGGGAAGTCCGATTATTATTATCCGTGAACTGGTTCTTTCGGACAGTTCGTTTCAATGAACCGGTTAAAAAAAACGATTCACCAGTTCGTTTACATAACCACACAATGATGTCACATATATACGCAATTCTCTTATTAAAGCACCCAATAATGACGTGAAATGCTGATGTTTTACACGTCTAAAGCATATATAGTTAATAATCTAGTCTTAATCAACTCACCTCAATCATAATCACAAACATTTTCTCCAGCCATTAACTCCAGAAACACGTCACCTCGTTCTCCTCGTGAGTTTGCAGGTCTGAGTTAAAGACCCTGAGTTTAGTGATTCTCATATTTCTTTCATGATTCTGGTTATTTCCAGGCTGTAACCCAATGTCGGACCCAGCCGCCGCGGCTCAGAACGGGCTGGAGAGCGAGCCGAGTGACGGGGAAGAGTTCACGCTGATGAGCATCGACACCATCATCAACGGGAAGGTGTGTTTCTCTGCTCGGCTTTCAGTGTGTTCATCGATTCTTAGTTCCTCTGGTTAATGTGTGTGTGTGTGTGTGTGTGTGTGTGTGTGTGTGTGTGTGTGTGTGTGTGTGTGTGTGTGTGTGTGTGTGTGTGTGTGTGTGTGTGTGTGTGTTGGGTCTGATGTGCTGCTCAGGAGGGGGTGTTTCACGGGCTGATCCCGATGTTGAACAGCTACCTGGAGAACATGGAGGTGGACGTCGACACTCGATGCACAATCCTCAACTATCTGAAACTCATTAACAAGCGCGCTTCTGGTATGCAAATGTCTTTGACTTCATTACACTGCAGTATTTCCACACTGTTTCTGCAATCATTACAGGTTTGTGTTATAGATAGTGTCAGTTTTGTGTGCTATCCATTTAGAATTTTTAACTTATGCTGATTTATTTCATTTATTTTTTTATTTTTTTCCAACCACTGTTTTAGTTTTTTTCTGTACAATCATGTGTAGTTTCTAACTGTTAAAGGGATACTGAACTGCTGGAAAATGGGCTTTAAATAAAACTCAGCTACCTATAGCTTATGTAGCCACGCCCCTTTTCAGTGCTGCGCTCGTTGTCTTTTGTCTTCCGGTCTGTATTTTCACAGTGATCCTGAGTATTTTTGAATGAACGGCTCGTTTTAAAATCTTCCCGGTCTTCTGACATTTGTAAAGACATCTGCTTTAAACGTTACAATCCTCATGATAACTTTTGTTAACTTTACATTAAGTAAAACCACTTCAAAAGCTCCTGGACAGCGATGCCATAGAAATATACAGAGCGACCGCAAAACCGGAAGTTCAAAGACAATATTCTAAAGATGGCGGCGCCCTCATTTCTCTGGCGCATAAGGAGTAGAAAAGCGGGAAAAGGCTGTTGTGTTCCCTTTTTCAAATCAGTCAAATATCGCCTTGCTTTAGCAGGAAATACTTTTTAGCAAACGTTTAGTCGCTATTGTAAAACAGTATTGTTCCCGGGTGCAAGACAGGGTGTCCGCGGATCCTTAAAAAGTCTTAAAAGCCTTAAATTAGAATTTTTAAATTTAAGGCCATAAAAAGTCTTAAAGTCTTATTTTTACTAATGAAATGTCTTAAATTTTCAATGGCAATTTGACTTAGACATATCTAAATGTTTTCCAAATTAAACTATCTAATTAGCGTCCTTTTTTATTTATTATTCGTTCTTTGTGGATTTGCTCGTTCACGTGATATTTCGCGTCACATTTGCGCCAGCATTACGTCGAACGCGAAACAGCAGGAGAGGAGAAGAAAGCTGGTTAATATCAGTTCAATTGTAAGTTCATTCTTTATGTGTGTAGTGGTGTGCGATGAGTATTGTCTATTATGATATTGTAATCATTGGCACTGCGAGCTGACGACGCATTTGTCTCTCATGCTTGCTTTCACTGCATGATGTGTCAGTGCAGTTATATGTCCCTAAATTAGTTTTTGTTTCATATTTATATCATATTATGTTGTTATCATACAATATCACATCAGCAAGAGGGCCGTTTTCCCGTGAACAATAGCAAATGTGATACTTATTTTATATAACAGTTAAATCATGAACAATAAATTAACATTGTGAGTTGCATAAAACAATATTGACAATATTGTTTGTTTTCCCTGTATTTCGCCAACGAGAATTTGAAAATGAAACCGTAGCAGAGTCTCAATGATTCAATGAGACAGCGATGATTTTTTTGACTGAAATCTGCGTTTTGAACGAATCATTTTAATGATTCAACGAACAATGAATGACTCTCTGAGACTGTGACTTGCCGCCACCTACTGGCGGGTTTAGTTCACATTTAAACTAGTACCCTTTAATTAAAAATGTTACAATTAGAAATCAGTTCCTATTTAAATATTGAATGAAAAAAAACTCTCATAGCTTTATTTATGCAATTGTAAATGGAGTGTAAATATATTATTGCCAGTTCTGATGCTGCTTCTGTGTCTCCTCTGCACTGCAAAGAAGGATTTTGATGTAATGATTTAATTTAACTGGTAACAGTGGTATTGTGTTATTATTCTAATACAATTTAATTTGAATGTTAGAATTTGACATAAAAGGTTATGCATACCTCTAAGTAAAAAAAAAAAAAGTCCATATATAGGTGAAAATGCCCCTGGAAATCAATTTAAGCTTGCAAATATTGTCCTTTAATAAAATAATAAAAAAATTCTGTCACTGCTGTGAACTGACCACTGCATAGAATATGAAAAATATGAATATCTTCGTGAGTCAGCTGTCAACAACAGGCCTAAACCAGCCAGGGCACAAACACAATCAGTAAAATATCATCTAATTATCATCAACAAAACTTTGAAAATATCGAGACATATTTTTGTCAATATTGTACACCCCTAATCTACGGCGTGTGTGTGTGTGTGTGTGTGTGTGTGTGTGTGTGTGTGTGTGTGTGTGTGTGTGTGTGTGTGTGTGTGTGTGTGTGTGTAAGTGTCCCGACCCAGATAGATAGAAAATATGTGGAAATGATCAAGATATTTGCTGCCAAGACCGGTAACACGGTAAATCTGATAAGGCACTTAAAAACGCACAGAATACACTTGAGAGTAGAACGTTTTTCCGTCTTCGACAGCAAGAACTGGAGCGCATCACAAATGAACCGAAACTCAGCGTTCAGGATACTTGCCTCACAGACACGAGAAATAGTCCTATAGAAGGTCAAAATATGTCTACTTTTAAACGAAACGATTATAAATAAATAGTTTGATTACCTAATCCATATAGGCGTGCGCACACGTTCACTACTGCAGGAATGACGATTGCCATAATCATCTTTGCAGCCAACACACTTAGTAAACACTTGTTCATTAATAAACAATTATCGACACATCCATAATCATTAGGCTACTTTTGCCAGTGCTTTGCGGCAAGCTGCATGTGTGCTGAGCGTGAAGCATATATACCGCACCCCAGCAGAGATATTTAATTCAATTCACATTTATTATAGCATTTTTCACAATAGGCCTACATATCATTTCAAAGCAGCTTTACAGAAAATGCATGTGTCTAAATTACAATTTACAGTGATCTGTTATCAGAGGTGACTGAAAGAAAATTAATTGAAATGCATAACACACGGTAACATGCATTAAGTTAAGGCAGAAACAATGAGCTCATTGAAGTAAAGAATACATGTTGTTAAATGATTAGGAAACATAGAAAACTTCAGCATTGGTGCTTTTTTACTGACTCAAAATATGAGTGTAAAAGTCAACAAACTGGAAAAAAAAAAAAATTAGGTAATGTTATATTGTTAAAACGACTCGGTTACTAACGTAACCTCGGTTCCCTGAGAGGAGGGAACGAGTATTGCGTAAGTAGCTTACGCTATGGGAAAACTCCTTTTCTCGAGAATATTGAAGTCTTTATGTAAAACGCATTGCAGCTGCACAGCTGACAGCAATGAACGAAGGCAGCTCGGTCATTGGCTGTGCTGCGGCAACTTGCTCGAACCAATGACGGGGCGACTCTGAATGCGCGACCAATGAGCGCGCTTCGCGCCCGCGCGCGTCAGAGCCCGCCAAGATGGGCGTGGCCAAGAGCTATATATTGGGCGCCCCGTCATGAGAGTTCTTTAGGTTAAAACGACTGAAGCGAACTAACCAAGCACAAGCACGGCAGCTTACGCAATACTCGTTCCCTCCTCTCAGGGAACCGAGGTTACGTTAGTAACCGAGTCGTTCCCTTTCGAGAGGTCTCTCCTATTGCGTAAGTAGCTTACGCTATGGGAGCACCATGCAAAACGCCGTGCGTGCTGAACTTCGCCTTATGATAGCCAGAGGCAGGTGCCTGAGCTAAAAAAGCAAAGTTATCATCCAACTAGCCGGCAGAGGCGAGCTTTATATGTGGGAAAGAATACAGAGCGGCTAGAAGGCGCTCAGTGTGACACAAGCACATACATAATCTAGATACGAACTCGTAGTTCAACTAGCATCATGCTGATAGTACATTGGAATGCAGTGTCGGGACCTGTAGGTTGTAGAACCTGATAAATGTGGACGGTGAGGCCCAGCCTGCCGCCGCACAAATATCCTCGATCGGTATCCCGCTCGACCATGCCCAGGAAGAAGCCACACTCCTGGTGGAGTGTGCTTTGACTCCCCAGGGGCATTGAAGTCCCTTAGCTTCATAAGCCAGCGCTATAGCTTCAACTATCCAGTGAGAGATTCTCTGCTTTGAAACGGCGGAACCTTTCGTACGGCCGCCAAAGCATACAAACAGTTGTTCTGTCTGTCTGAATAGGGCAGAACGCTCCAAATACACTCTGAGAGCCCTAACGGGGCAGAGTAGATTAGCGTCGTGTTCGTCTGCTGGGGACGATAGCGCAGTTAGGGAGATAACCTGTGCTCTGAAGGGAGTGGTGAGCACTTTAGGAATATACCCATGTTTCGGTCTAAGGACGACCCTGCAGTCGTTAGGTCCGAATTCTAGGCAGGCAGCGCTTGTCGAAAGCGCGTGCAGGTCGCCCACTCTCTTGACCGAGGCGAGTGCCAGCAAGAGCGCAGTCTTGAGCGAGAGCTGTTTAAGGTGCACGGTTCGGAGTGGTTCGAACGGAGGCCCTTTAAGAGCGTCTAGGACAGTAGCTAGGTCCCAGATCGGCACTGAGGGGGGGCGTGAAGGGTTCATCCTCCTAGCGCCCCTTAGGAAACGAATAATTAGGTCGTTTCTTCCCAATGGACGTTCCATTACAGGGTCGTGTGATGCTGTGATGGCCGCCACATATACTTTGAGCGTGGAGGGGGCGCGGCCCGCCTCCAGAAGCCCTTGTAGAAAAGCGAGTACGTTCGTAATCTCGCATGTTTCAGGGTTCAGGCCCTTGGCATTACACCAGACACTGAACACTTTCCATTTCTGGGCATATAAGCGTCTCATGGAGGGCGCCCGCGCCTCAGCGATGGTTTTTAGTGCTCCGCTCGTGAGGTTCCTGGGAACCCGTTGAGGGGCCATGCATGAAGGGCCCACAGATCGGGGCGGAGATGAAATATCATCCCGTTGGCCTGACTGAGGAGGTCTGGCCTCAGTGGAATCGGCCGTGGTGCAGATTTCATTTGCATCAGATCTGGAAACCATGTTTGGTTCTTCCAGAGTGGGGCTATCAGCAGCACTGCGTTTTTCTCCTCTCTGACCCGACTGATGACCTGCGGTAGCATCGCGATCGGGGGAAAGGCATATAAGGGACGGCTCGGCCAGCTCTGGGCGAGCGCATCCATGCTTTTCGTGAAGAAAAGAGGGCAGTGCGCGTTCTCCTTGGAGGCGAAGAGGTCGATCTCCGCTTTGCCAAAGGTTTTCCATAACCAGTGAATCGTCAGCGGGTTGAGAGCCCATTCTCCTGGGAGAATTTTGTCTCTGGATAGCATGTCCGCCCCCTGGTTCAGGGCACCTGGCACATGCGCTGCTCTCAGCGAGCGCAAGTTGTGCTGGGACCATAAAATGAGTCTCCTGGCCATTGAATGCATGGAGCTCGACCTGAGTCCACCCTGGCGATTTATGTACGATACTACCGTCATGTTGTCCGTTCGGACCAAGACGTGTTCGTTTCTCAGCTGTGGGAGCAGGGCTCTGAGAGCCAAAGCGACCGCTTTCATTTCCAGACAGTTTATGTGTAGGCGCTTCTCCGGGTTTGACCAAAAGCCGGAGACAGGCCTGCCCTCGTAAAGGGCCCCCCAACCTATTTTGGAGGCATCTGTCGTTATCATCTTTCTCCTTGTGTTCACACCCAGACTCACGCCTGACTGGTACCAGTCGGCGGCTTTCCAGTGCGTCAGGGCTTTTATACAGCCGTGGTTCGCTCTGATTAAAAGGTGGCCCGAACGCCACGCGTGAGTAGGGACGCGGCTCTTGAGCCAGCGTTGGAGAGGGCGCATATGCAACAATCCTAGCTGGAGTACGGCCGATGCTGAGGCCATGAGACCGAGCATCCTCTGAAACCGCTTGACGGGGGCGAGCGCGCCCGCTCTGAATGATGTTGCAAGGCGCCGGATGGTGAGCGCGCGCTCTGATGAGAGACGCGCTGTTATTTGCATCGAGTCTAGAACTATTCCCAGGAAAGAAATCCTCTGGCTGGGAGATAGTATGCTTTTTGCAAAATTGATTCTTAGACCCAGGCATTCTAAATGGCTGATAATCCAAGATCTGTGTGTTATTAACTGACTCTCTGATTGTGCTAGAATCAGCCAATCGTCGAGATAATTCAGTATTCGCACTCCCCTTCGCCTTAGGGGGGAAAGTGCTGCATCCATACATTTCGTGAATGTACGGGGAGCCAGGGACAGGCCGAACGGAAGTACTGTGTACTGGTACGACTGTCCCTCGAAAGCGAATCTCAGAAACGGCCTGTGATGAGGCGCTATTGGAATGTGAAAGTAAGCATCTTTCAGATCCACTGAGAGAAACCAATCTCCTGGGCGTACTTGCGCGAGGATATGCTTGGTTGTTAACATTCTGAACGAGCGAATCATTAGTGCTTTGTTCAGGTGTCTGAGATCTAGGATGGGGCGGAGACCGCCATCCTTTTTCGGGACGAGAAAATAGCGGCTGTAAAAACCTGCCTCGCTCAGAGAGGGGGGAACAGTTTCCACAGCGCCCTTTTCTATTAGTTTGCGCACCTCGGTGCGTAGAACATGTGAGCACTCTTTTCTCACTTTCGTCTCGACCACAGTCGTAAAACGTGGTGGTCTGCGAGCGAACTGGAGCGAGTATCCGTGCTTTACTATATTCAATACCCATTTCGGCATATCTGGAATATTTTCCCATGCCGCTGCGTGTACAGATATGGGCTGAATACAGGCTAGGGGCGGGCCGCTGTGACGCAGGGACCCGGCCAGCGAATCGCCTGAGCTCATAGCTCTCAGAGGCGCGGGCGCGCGCTGAGCAGCTGAGTGAATGGGCGCGTGTGTGATTACAGCAGCGCGCGCTGTGTCTGTAAAACTCGCAGCCTGGGCTGGGGTTGTGTTTGACACTGTAAGGACAGTGTTTATGTGTGGGGGTGCATAAACAGTGGTAGGCACACGCGTCACTTTTATAATGTTTCCCGCTTTTACTGGGGATGAATTTATAACTGTGTGAACAGTGCTTGTGTGTAGTGGTGCGTACATGACCGTAGGCACGTGATCTACATTCATGGGGTGCGCAGCTTGAGCTGGGAATGAATTTGGCACTGTTTTGACAGTATCTGGGAATGCACACTTTGTGGACATGTGAACCCTTAGTGACACAGGCAGAAAAAGACTCTTTTTGTGTTTTCTGTGCGTCGCCGTAAAAACGGCGTTTGTTTGCAGGTGAGCGAGCTCTGTGACTGGCCCATTGACTGCTGTATGAACATATCCAGCCGCCTGTAAGGGGACTGGGTAATGCTTGAGCTTTTGCAGAGAGAGTGGTCCGGCTTTTGCGAGACACGCACTCTCTCTTTTCATTCTTGTGGCTAGGACGGCTTTCGAGGCTCGGGGTTCAGCACAATCTTGGGCCGAGGACCCCGTCGCTCAGAAGGCGGCTTGCGGTTGTGAGAGCGCGAGCGGCGTCGAGCGTCAGCCTGAGGCGCGGGCTGAGAGGCGGTGGGGGCTGTTCTAGCCCGCTGCGGCTGCGGCGGCCTCTGTCTGCTCTGCGATGAGCTGGAGCGCTTGGGCAGGAAATGCCGCATAGCTTGTGAAGCATTCTGGGCCTCAGTGAAGCGTTCGGCGAAACCCTTAACCGCCGGTCCAAACAGCCCGCTGGTGGAGATAGGCGCGTCGAGAAATGGCGCCTTATCCGCGTCCTTCATCTCAGTCAGAGTCAACCACAGATGGCGCTCGAGAACAGTCAAATTAGCCATGGCACGGGCTAGGCTGCGTAGGTCCTTAAAGGCTTCGGGTTCGGGGCCAGACTCGTCCATAGAGCGGAGAAGCTTGGCTTGGAACACTTGAAGTACCGCCATAGAGTGAAGCGCTGATGCAGCTTGGCCGGCGGCGGCGTAGGCGCGACCGGCGAGAGCTGAAGTAGTGCGGCAGGGCTTCGAGGGGTGGGAAGCTTTAGCTTTCCATCCGGTGGTGGAGGGCGGGCAGAGATGATTGGCCACGGCCTCCTCGAGGGGCGGTGTTCCCTCGTAGCCTCTTTCCTTCGCGCCGTCCAGAGAGGAGAGCGAGGAAGAAAAAGAAGGCTTTGGGCGCGCAGAGTGGGGGGCTTTCCACGACTTGGTGAGTTCGTCGTGAACTTCCGGGAAGAAGGGAGAAGGCCTTTGCCGAGGGGCCTGCTGGCGCCCCTGCAGAAACCACTCATCCAGTCGGCTCCGGGTTGGTTCTTCGGGAGAAGACCAATCGAGCCCGAGGTCTTCCACGGCCTTAGAGAGAACGCGGATAATCTCGCTATCCATGGTGGAGCCCCCGCTCGCGCTAGCTAGCGTCGACGGGGCGGGGTCGAGAGTGGAGCCCGGCCAGTCGTCCGATGCAGCGTCGATTGACAAGCTGTCATCCATTCCCCCGTCGTCCTCGGACGCGCCGAAAGTCACAAGGCCCACCGCTCTGCTAGAGGGGTGTGGGTCCGGCTGGGTGAACTGAACCGGCGGTGGGGAAGGCAAGAGCGGCGGTGAAGCACGCGGAGACTGGCTCGGCGTGACGTCACTGAGCTCAGGTTCAGGAAGCCTCTGTGAGCGGCGCTTTTTCTTAGTGCGCGGCTCGAACAGAGGGATGGCGGCGATGGGCTCGCTCACGGCGAAAGCGGCGAGGCGAGCCCGCAGTGCGGAGAGACCCAGGTCGTCACATTCGGGGCATCCGCCCTTGGTCAAAGCAGCTTCTGCGTGGTCCCGGCCCAGGCAGCGAGCGCAGATGATGTGACGATCCCCGTCCGGGAGAAGGTCTCTGCACGACGCGCAGGAAGGCATTTGAAACAACGCCTTGGAAAATTTGCTCTTTTACAAGTGTCGCAGAGCGAACAGATGTAAATACTTGCGTGAGCAGTACGCCGGATGGCTCAGTAGGATCGCGTTAGAAGGCGGCTGAAGGTGCCGACGTCCTCGTAGCAAATCCCGCTGGTATGCTTTTCGACGGCGAAGCTTCAATAATCCGGAGGATCCAGCGAAGAAGGTGTTCGCTGAAGGAGATTAAATCTAAAGAACTCTCATGACGGGGCGCCCAATATATAGCTCTTGGCCACGCCCATCTTGGCGGGCTCTGACGCGCGCGGGCGCGAAGCGCGCTCATTGGTCGCGCATTCAGAGTCGCCCCGTCATTGTTTCGAGCAAGTTGCCGCAGCACAGCCAATGACCGAGCTGCCTTCGTTCATTGCTGTCAGCTGTGCAGCTGCAATGCGTTTTACATAAAGACTTCAATATTCTCGAGAAAAGGAGTTTTCCCATAGCGTAAGCTACTTACGCAATAGGAGAGACCTCTCGAAAGGGAACTGGTTTCATAAAATTGGTATCAAAAAAAAGTATGGTTCAGGAACCGGTATCGAAGTCAAGATATCGGTATCGAAAATTGTTACAATATCCAGCCCTACATTTCAAACTGGATTGATTACAAACACAGTGTATTAGACCAAACGGAGGGAGGGCAAAATAAAAAAATGAAATAAACCGTTGTTCTCATGAAAGTCTGTCAATCATCCAGCCGACTTTAGCTGACAGATAAACATGAACTTCTCGGCCCAGGTTACGGAGATCGAGTGAACAATGTTCATTTTCATATACGGTACTACCGACTAGCATCGTCACAATACTGAAATTTCCGACTTGAATATGATATCTTGAAAAATATGGACATTCAATACCACAGGGAAAACTGCCATAAATACTGTACCTCTATTCAGATCGTTCATCATCTCATAAGTTTTTGATTGTTTGGGCACTTTTGTTGTAATAGCTTACACACAGAACAGGGGAGGCTATATTTGAATCGTTAAACTACATTTCCAAAATAAACAAATAAATACAAACAGAACAATCCAGATTAATAAAATTATAAAATAAGAACAAATAAACAAATTGTAAATGATAGCACAAATAAATACAACCGAATTAAGAGTGACCTGAAATAAACACGACTGAACTACTACACTGAAATAAAAGTAATCAAATGTTAAATAACACTGGACAGTTTTCATTGTAAAAGTTAAATAGAGATGAATTCTTACAATTAAAGTTTAGTCAAAAGCAGAGTCATTTTTTGTTTGACAACACTACTTCTGACATTATATACAAAGCAGTTACACTTTAAGAATGACATACTTCAGATAAACTAGTGAATTTTTATTCTTTCTTTCTTTTTTTCAGATTGATTATTTGGATGATTTTGCTCATATTTGCTTTGACTTGTGTTTTTCTCAGGTGAGCTGATGACTATGGCGAAGTGGATGAGGGAATTTGTGGCCAAACATCCTCAGTACAAGCAGGACAGTGTCATTACAGACAAGATCAACTACGACCTGCTTCTCAAGTGCGACCGAATCGCCAAGGGGGAGGAGAAGTGTCCCGAGCTGATCGGAGAGCCGGTCAACCGAGCAAAATAAAGCCTGCTTCAAAACTATGCAAATCATATATATATAAAAAGCTCCTTTGCATGAGAGCGAAAGACCAAGTATGTGACAGCAGTCCAGAAAAAAACTAAAACATCTATTTAAAATGGCATGTGTTGATTGCTGACGTCAGCCAAAGGTTTGTTGAATTTGTAAATAGCAGATTTTTTAATATTCGCAAATTATTTTAATAGCTTAAACGGATCCATGATGCAATTGTACCCGAGTGTGTACATATTTCACTCCGGTCTGAGTGTGTGAGAGATTATGTAAATGTAGCAAACACTAAATTGTACATTAGTAATATTTTCATTCTCAAAATGTAAATACTGTACTTCATCAGGCATTAACAAGTGTACTTTCTTTTTTTATGGATGAAACTGTTGATTCTTCTTTTACTACACACAAGTAGAAGTTTAAATGCAGAGGACCGTAGAAGTGTGCAGTGCATTGTGTTTTTCACTAACAAATTATATTGAATCATTTTATTGTTTAAAGGGCGGCTACATTTATTTCATCTTAGTTGAGGTTTTGCGTTGTGTAAAGCTTTGTTCACCACTAGAGGGCGCAGAGGGCATTTTTTAATATAATAATCATGGATAAATAAGTTAGATTAACATTATGCTGTAGATTGTTAGCTTTAATATCGGTATATGGCTTGAAATAAAGTGATTCCTGTACATATTTCAGCTTATTGAGTAGCCAACAATGCATTTTCCTGACCTATCTTTCAAGCCTTGTATCTGCAATTCTTTAAATGCTTTCAATGGAATTTAATTCAGTTCATTAAATCATTAGTAGGGTGATTCTTTAATTGGAGATACATTTGAAGTCCGAAGCCATTTATTTTTAACAGCTTTACCAAAATTTTACTCCAAAAACACATTTTATTTTATTTTAATTCTTTTTAAGAGTCACAAAATGTTAGAGTGTAAAACTAGAAAATATTTTAATTTAAAAGCTATTTCATGATGCTGAAAGTCATGATATCATACTGTCCTTAGTGGGTGGTATTTTTTTCAAACAAGGGTAAAATATGCATTAAACATGTTTTAAATTACAAATTTCTGGTTGGGGTTTTAATTATTTTGTTTATAAATTAATATTGGTGACAGTTTCCAAATTATGCTAAATTAATTTGTTTAAAAGTAACTTTTATTGTTGAAAAATACCAATCCATAAATCCTGTGTCAAATCTGTTACTACATGTTATTGTCTCTTAAAATTATGCTTATCTGTCGCATCAGTATCCTAAGCAACGCAAGATGATGTCACTTCCCTTTTGGTATTAAACTCTGAAGAACTAGGAGCTATGTGTTTTGTTCTCTCTGAAGCCATGTGATCTTACAGGCACTTGCACCAAGAGTTCTTATATAACATGTCAAAACTGTTTCAACAATCGCATAGGGAAAGCAAAGTTCAAAGATATTAACAAAAGGAGGTATTAAAAGTTTTTAAAATCATCTTTAGTATCAGGCCATGTGCTCTTAGCCTTTATGCTAGCATGTGGTGTTATAGTAAAAAATGCTAAAAATGTCAACTCTGTTACTGTCAATTCTGTTACCAAGGTACGGTAACAGAATTGACCAATGCCTTGGTTACAATCACACAATGATGCAAACACACACAAAAATGCATAATGTGTGTTTATAGCCACACACAGAGATCAATTGGGTTATTCTACCATGATCAGAGGATTTCAACACACAGACACACACATGCACCCTCCACCCAAGCATGTGTGGTTATTTGTCATGCTACCGTACAATAATATAATAATAATGTAATTTAATGTAAAAATGTGTGCCTCAGGCATGCCACTCTGCTGCGGAGAAACAGAGTAGATATCGAGCGAGACGTGATGCCACCCCAGAGAGAAGAGAGGAGAACTTAAAAAAGGACAGGGAAAGATGGAGGCACAAGAAAGAAATGGGAAGAGTCAGATTGGTTGCAGACTTAACACCAAGAGAGAGGAGGAGACAGCAGAAATACTGGAGGAATGCCCAGGCTGCCAGTCGAGAGCAGTGTTGAGACCTGGAGGTCAATGAGACTCACGTGAGGGTCAAGTGCATGCCCCAAATGTGACCCTGGATGACAAAACCAGCCATATGGGTCATTTTTCTGAAATTGAGATTTATACATCACATGAAATCTGAATAAATAAGCTTTCCATTGATGTATGGTTTGTTAGGATAGGACAATATTTGGCCGAGATACAACTATTTGAATTAATCTGGAATCTGAGGGTGCAAAAAAATCGAAACATTGAGAAAATCGCCTTTAAAGTTGTCAATTTATGTTCGCGATTGTGCTGCATTCACTCACAAAAATAAATGTTTTATACATTTACAGTAGGAAATTTACAAAATACATGCGACACGGCATGTAGAGATCCAGAGGGATATCTGGTCGAGTATTTCTCAATAACTCAGCAGTTATTTTCTTGTTATAGGCATGTTCTGGTTGGTTTGGGTCAATTCTGTTACCCCCGTCAATTCTGTTGCCAGATGTGTCAATTCTGTTTTTAGTCTTTCATTTTTAATATTAATGAGATAATACATTGAAATATCAAACTACTTAATATTGTTATTTTTATATTGTGGAAGAGTAAGATATATGATACAGTTTTATCTCTACCCTGTAATGTTCAAGTAATTTGATAAAAAAAAAAACAAGTGCACCTGTTATGAACTGCTCCGAGACTTGAAAGTGAAGATCCAAAATGTAGCTTTATTCAAGAATAGTTGTACAGGCAGGGTCAAGAAACAGCAGACAGGACAATGGAGAATACACAGAGAGAATCCAAGAAACAGGCAGAGGTCAGGGCAGGCAGCAATAATCAGAGTCCAAGAACAATCCAAAGTCAAAACAGAAAACAAACACGGGAAACCGCTCAGAACTGCAGACAAACAGTACAACAAGACTTCCCAATAAGTGTATATATGGTGTGAACTAAACAAGATGATGAGAAACAGGTGAATGAGATGAGTGCTGATGAGTTATGGGAAATGTAGTTTGTGAGTGAAACATGATCGTCTGGTGTAGAGTGTCCTCTGGTGTCTCTCAAGGGCACTCCAGCTGGTGACCGTTACAGCACCCTTTGGATAATCCACTATTGCCTGGGGGTGAATCTAATTTTGTAGTTGTATGAATATAACATTTAATATCTGTTTTAAAGGCCTGAATAAAAGGACTACATGACAAATTAAACTAAAAAGATTTATAATTTTTTGATGTACTGTTACTTCTATATATTTGGTTGTTCGTCCGTAACAGAATTGAGGAGAAAAACTATGACCAGGTGATATTTTGATAAAATAGAGAAAATAATAAACTATCTGTATTTGTATAGCACTGAATATATCAACTTTAAAGTGTTTTCAAGGTAATTCTTAAACAATGGTTCTGTATGACAACCTTTTTTTTTTTTATTATTGAAATGCAAAATGTATCTCCAATTATAGAATCACCCAGTAGTCGCTGACAGTGTCTGCCAGCTGTTGATGCCATGGAAGCAATAAAAGCTTAACATACAGTAGGCCTATAAATTAAATATATTAAGACTTTTGCTGTGCAACTGATCAATGAACAAATTAAACATTGTTTAAAACACTGCGTACTGATGTCGGTTTTATTTACAGTTTTTCAAGCATTGCAATAGGCAGTAACTTCACACTATTCTGCCTTACAGTTCAGTAAAATGTATTTGGCTCTAATAATGTTTGTACAAAATCCTATGGACGCTGTATTATATAAGCTCTCTTAATAAAACTCCCATGTCAGGATGTTATAGATTGTGTGAAATAATGAATAGCGTTTGCAAATGTGATACTCGAAGTCCTCGTTGTGTTCATCAGGATATCATTATATTCCATGGAGCTGCACGATGCGTTTTAGGGGATTTTTTTTGTCAAAAAAATCCTTACAATTACAATAGGTTATCAGCACTAAAGGGCTTGAACACCTAATAAGAATGAGACCTTTTTGACCGATATAGCGCCACCTAATGAGCCGATCTCCATCAAACTTTGCATGCTTCTTCACCATGTTATGACACATTTGCTAATGCATTTTTGTGAAGTTTTGACTTCGTTTAGGATTTATAGGCTTTTGACCGTATTTTGCCCCGCCCCTTTTAAATGACCTTGTTACAGCCACCCAAATGCAATTTTTTTTCGATAATTATTGATCTAGAGAGTCCAGAGAATAGCCCTAGACTGGTTTGGTTCCGATGGGGCGAAAAACCAGGGACTAGTTCGCAAAAGTAGGTTTTGGACAAAATTCGACATAACATTTTTTTTTTCCTAAATCGAAAACGGAGATATACATCTTGTCCGTCTTGAGCCAAGGATCACAGTGGTGTAAAAAGCTTGAGGCTAGGACCAAGGGTCTAGGGTGAGCAATTTAGTACTTTTGTTTGCTGTAGCGCCACCTATGGGCCAATCGGGCTCATACTCTGAATGGTTGTCCCCAAATTGAGGCCTACCATCTGGCCGAGTTTCAAGTCTCTAGGCCATACGGTTTGGGCTGCACGATGCGTTTTAGGGGAATTTTTTAACACCTAAAATTATATTTAGAAGATTTATTCAGAACTTAGTCTCACTTTCTGCCAATATGGATCAATGATTTTGATGACATCACTCTGCACTTCAGCTTCTCTTCAGATTTTGGAAATTACGTCAACACTGAATAATGCTGTCAGTTTCAAGGCACTTCACTGGGACTTTAAGTGGATGTTTAAAATATTATGATATGCTAAATAATAGGGGTTTGTATCACCGCATCGTAAAGAATCAGCAAACTGAACTATGGCCAGATAGACCTGAGGTCACTTATGTATGACCGTCTTTTAATACTTACTGACATTTTTGTTCAACAAAATACTACATAAACATTCACAAGAGCTTGGGGTAAATTACAATATCTATATAATAATTATTAACCAAAGTGACATGCTTGTTGTGTGGGCCACGTGAGCACTTTTGGTGGAATCTGTGACACTTCCACTGTGATTGTTCCCTTCAACATGGACCACGTGATGCGCTCGATGCATGAGAGCAGCGCTGTGATTGGCCAAATCTGGTTCCACATGAGAGCAGCGTTCTAATTTCAGATGAATGGGGTGACTTCAGTTCCTGCAACTGTTCACGCCTTGTAAAAGAATAATATTTCTTAAAACATGCTGTCAGAACGCGTGCTTTTCTCTTAAAACGCCATAATGGAATTCAGAACTGATACATTTACGTTCTTAATCCAGTTGAAACACAAGTGACGACATTTCGAATGTGAATATGTCACCACTCGAAAAGTTTGTTTTCCTGATATTTTGACCTGTTATAAACGTTCCGAACACACGCTGTTTTGTTGTTGTTCTCGGAAGAAAGCGTTTCTGAACACTTAAATCTGCAGATAAATT
The DNA here is from genome assembly GCF_051911475.1 of Siphateles boraxobius. Taxonomy (NCBI): domain Eukaryota; kingdom Metazoa; phylum Chordata; class Actinopteri; order Cypriniformes; family Leuciscidae; genus Siphateles; species Siphateles boraxobius. The sequence continues at coordinate 4,495,834 of NW_027508816.1, read as the reverse complement.
GAAGTGCGCGCAGACTTTGCACTCTGGCGTCAGTATAACCCCCAATTTCCACCAACTGCGGAACGGCTGCGGATCAGCTCCGGAACAGCGGCGGAGTCAATAGGTTTCCATTAAAGCCAATGTGTGTATTTTCACTGACTGCGGAACGACTGCGTTCTGACTCCGTCCCAGCTCCGGCGACCGCAGCCCTCCGGAGCACTAGCAGATACGCAGAGTTTCTATTTTTACCGGATGCCGGAGAGCACCGCAGGTAGTCGAGCACAGAAACAAAACAAAAACATTATTCTCACTCATAAGTAAAATTTAAACCACACCAATTTTGTTTTATATACTTTTTCCTTTTCCAACAAGAACAATAGTTAACTTTTTTTACACAGCCTATTACTTTCCCAATACATTCAAAAAGGAACCCAAAATAAACATTTAGCATTTTATAAGTTGATTATATAATTATATCTTCCCTCTTCCCTCTTCCCTCTTGGCTCTCAACGAAGGCGGTCGCATTTTCTCACCCTCTCCCTCCCCTTACCTATCCTGCTTTGCTTCTCTCGTCACGTCTACTGTCTTGTACTTTGAGAGACTCTCGCTACACTGCTCTCCAAAACCAAGAAATTATGGATTTGATCAACTGGTCTCTCAAATCAATTGACACCATCTTCTCGACGAGAAGCTTGGGTTCGGGGGAACCTGACTGCCTTGCCGGGACGTTCGCAGCTGGCTACACGATGGAGGCGTGGGAGAGGTGGCGGGTTGTTTGTCTGGTGGGTCTTTCCGTGGAGGACATTGAAGATATCTACCTATTCGGCACCATGATAACAGGTCTTCTGCTGATTGGATTAGGCATTGCCCTGGTTTATCGAGGAACTAAACAGACGGTGACATCTGTCAAAAGCCCCGCAAGGCTGCCCGTCATGATTGAAGCGGTAGGCAGAGCTGTCAGCACTCAGACTGGGTCTATGAACCACAATATGGATAACATCATGGAGAAGCTCACAGCTTTGCAAAGGCAAATGGATTTCAGAGACCAAAATGGACCAGGAGAATAGCCTGTATAAATTGAATGCGGCTTCTCGCCCGAAGACCAAACAATTCCAATCTTATCTGTTTCTGCACCCCCCTACCAGCACTGGCCTTGGCCAAGGCCGCTGCTGGAACAACAACTCTCCCGGAAGAGCACTGCAGTGAGCCGTTCTTGCGTTCCTTCCCCGACTCCTCAGACATCTGGTGATTGTTGACTCTGCCTGGGACATGATCAAGGTTGTCTCCATGGCAACTTGCTGTGTATCGCTACGACAATCCTGCGGACTGAGGCTCCTAGATTATGGTGCCGGCTTAGCGACTCTCTCCAGGCCTACACACACATGAACTTACACATACACAGATATGCACCTGCCCCACACCCCATCCCACGCCTTCGCCGCTTCATACCCCCAGTCTGACAGGCGGGTCTGTGACCAGCGCCATAATGTTTGCAGGACCGGATGGCTGCTTGCCTGGGCTGGACTACCTCCATCCCCCACTCCCAACCGTGTTGCAATGTCTTGTTTGTAGAGTGTACTGTTTATGTGCTAATGTTGCTGAGGTGTTTTTTCCTGTTCCCAGACTGTACTCCTTACAGGAGCATAGTCTGGGGGTTGCCTTTTTTTTCTCCTCACCTCTCCTCATGTCATGCTGTATTTTTTCTCAAGTTGGAGCTGAATATAGCAGCCTCGGTAACACCTTATTACCAAAGCAAATTCCTTGTATGTGCACAACACTACTTGGCAATAAAATTGATTCTGATTCTGATTCTGATTCTGATAAATATTGTACTTACCCATTGTAAGGAACTCAGCTTTTTGGAAATATTAATAATCAATAATATCTTGTTATTATTAATTATAAATATTTGGGTCAGTTAATTGGATTAACTTGATGTGGCTGAATTAATATTACAATCAATTAATCAGTTCTTCCAACGAACTCTTTTGATTATTAATTTATTCTAATAAAGGGTATCTTCCATGGCCACAGAAGAATAATTATTTCTTCGCCTGTACAGTACTTTGAGCCAGTAGCAAAAACTGTGATCGTAAAGTGACTTGTATTGCAAACAAAACAGAACCAAATACATATTATGTACAAGTTTTATTAACTAAATATATATATTTATATGAATATAAATAAACTAAACAACATACACACATGAATACATAAATAGGTTAGTGATAGGATGAAATTAGAAACCGGAAGAGGGTCTATGAGAAGAACCATCAGAATTTCATTTTCACATTTCATTGAATTGAATACTTGCATTTGTAATGGGAACAATTCTTGAAGTTGTTGAAAATTGAAGTCATTGATGGTTCCGGCAGTGTCAAGTGGAAGTTGGTTGAGCGTTCTCTTTCTCCAGGAACGCATGATTGGTTTGGTCAAGGCCTGGGACTCTGTTGAGGCCACGCCGAGCACCCAGGAGAAGTGAGGAAGTCGGAAGGATGGGTGATTGGAGTCGTTGTTGGTTGGAGTCTTTGTTCCAAAACTCTTGAGATTGTCCTTGGTTCTTTGTGAGAGAGTCATCTCTCTCCTGCCTGAGCCCATATCTGGTTGGAATCGAGGCCTGCTGGGCCCTGGGGCCCCCGTGGAGGGGGAGGGGGTTAACCCCAGAATCACCAGAACAGTGTTGCGGCTGGATGAAAGAACTAAGAGAGGGAGGTCACATGTGGACTGTCTCCAATAAGGCCTGGGAAAGATCCTCCCCTAAGGGTTGAACTCGAACAATCAGAAAGGTGACATGTCTGAGAGGGAAAGTGGCTCTTAGTTGATTTACGGATCTTTGTCCCTAGCATGATTATACCTTCATTAATGTTCAGATAGCTATAACACATCCACACTGCATTCTAGAAGAAGGTGATGTACATCAAAGTGTGAGTCATTAAATGAGGATTAATTAGGTAGGAGGCATGATACAGGTGAGGTTACATTGATCGTTAGTTGGTTGTATACCAGGATACATACCATAATATATACCTAATAGTACACGAGACAGTAAACCATTTACACTGTTTCTTTCACAGTTTTATGCATGTTCATTTATAGATCAGTTAGTCTATGATTAATGCAGCAAAGTCTGTTTTAAAGAGGGTTTCTGTTCATTGTCTCTCTCTTGAGTATGTGGCCACATTCCTCGGAGGTCGTAAAATCTCCTTATCATGCCCTGTAACATGACACTGTTTCTGCCCTTGTGTTTGTTCATTTGGGCTGTGTGAGGAGTTTCATAAACCTTTGTATATAATGAATAATTAGTATGTGTCTGATTGGTCCATACCCTACACCATGGTAGAATCACAATAATCTACACAAAAAAGGGAGATCAGCAGGTCAGCACAGAGTTGTTTCCCCTCTACTCCTCTGGATGGAAACAAACTGTTGCTGGTTCCCTATCAAGGCTACGGAACTTCGACATTACAGATGTCATATATGGGAACTCCTCCCCTTCTTCACTTCTGCTGAAATCTTATAAGCTAACGCCAGCGGATCTGGCGAATTGACGCAAATATGCAAATACTGAAACACCGTTGCAGTATAATTGCAGATGCAACGTCAATTTCCTCGGAATCTCTCTCTTCACGCTCAAATTGTGTGCTAGAAAGCTGATACTAATATCTACTCAAGGATCTTTTCTCGCCGTCATCGAAGGTGCGCCGAAGATACGCTGAACTGTGTTCTGCATCCGATGGCGACTATCTGTAACTTGTGTTCGGGCCCCATCGTGCCCCCGGACACGCACCTGTTTTGTATCGCGTGCATGGGGGTGGCCCATGCCGAATCGGCCCTCAAGGATGCCGGGTCTTGCGAGCACTGCGCGGACATGTCTCTATGAGCTCTCAAGGCCAGGCGGGATGAAGCTCGTGCAGCAGCGGGGATCGGGCCCACTGCCGCCACCGAGCCGCTGGTGGGGCCCCCCAACCGCGGAGTCGAGATACGGCCTCCGGTGAGCTTTCCCGACGCCTCCTTTCACCCCCCTTGTGAGGTCGCAGACTTCGTGTCTTTCGGGGTGAGTGAGGAAGAGGAAACCATGTCTCTGTCTGTCTCCGAGACCGACTGGGGCGCGGAACAGACCACCCCGGACCTGGCAACTTCGGAGCAAGACACCCCGGCGGACCTGCAGGACGAGCTCTTTCGCATCCTCTCCAAGGCCGTCGAGGAGCTGGACCTCTCTTGGAAGGCCCCGGAGCAAGCTAGACACGCGGTTCCTTCAGTCAAGCCGCCGCCAGGCCGCTTCGAAGAGAGGAACCCCCTTCTTTCCTGATGTGCACGAACACATCGTGAAGTCGTGGGCAGCCCCGCAATCGGCGCGCACCCTCACTTCCACCCAGGCCATGTTTGCCCCTGTGGACTAGGCGGGGGACCACGGCTACCTCCGAATCCCCCCCGTCGAGGAGACTGTAGCCGCGCACCTCTGCCCATCGGCTCCTGCTCTGGGCTCGGACCGCAGCCTGCCATCCAGAGCCTGCAGATTCATGGCCCACCAGGCGAACAAGGCCAATGGAGCGGCAGGGGAGGCGGTGTCTGCGCTGCACGCCATGGTCGTGCTTCGGGTGATGCAGGCGAAACTGTTGAAGTCTTTGGATGGCGCCGCCTCTGTCGACGCTGACGCCATCCGGGACCTTCATTCTGCCACGGACCTCGCGCTCTTGGCCACAAAGCGCTCAGCCCAGGCGGCAGGTCGTTCGATGGGGTTCATGGTGGTCCTCCACAGACACCTGTGGCTCACCCTTTCCGACGTGCAGGAGGCTGACAGGAAGACGCCCCATACTTGATCTGAGACCCGTCAACAGAGCGCTCCACAAGCGGGCCTTCAGGATGACTACTTTAAAGCAAATCCAGGTGCAAATTCGCCCCGGGGATTCGCTTCAGTGGATTTAAAGGACGCGTACTTTCATATCCAGATAGAAAAGTGTCACGGGCGATTCCTGAGGTTCGGATTCGAATATTCGGTGTACCAATACACAGTGCTTCCATTTGGACTAGCCCTCGTGCCCCGAACTTTTTCGAAATGTGTGGACGCGGTGCTTTCACCCCTCAGGTCGAGCTGGATGCCCGTCTTGAACTACCTGGACGGCTGGCTGATTCTCGCCCAATCGAAAGAGACCCTGATCGGCCATGTGGAAGCCCTCCTTCGTCACTTGGAGACACTTGGTTTGAGGGTGAACGTTCAGAAAAGTGCGCTCTCACCGAGCCAGACCACCACATTCTTGGGAGTGCACTTGGATTTGGTGAGAATGAGAGCGCGTCTCTCGCCCGAGCGAGTGGAGGCTCTGAGCTCTTCTCTCGGTCTCTTCAGACCGGGCAAGCTCGTCCCACTGAAGGATTTTCAGACCGACCCGAAGCGATTACGGGCGATTCCTGAGGTTCGGATACGAATATTCGGTGTACCAATACACAGTGCTTCCATTTGGACTAGCCCTCGCGCCCCGAACTTTTTCGAAATGTGTGGACGCGGTGCTTTCACCCCTCAGGTCGAGCTGGATGCCCGTCTTGAACTACCTGGACGGCTGGCTGATTCTCGCCCAATCGAAAGAGACCCTGATCGGCCATATGGAAGCCCTCCTTCGTCACTTGGAGACACTTGGTTTGAGGGTGAACGTTCAGAAAAGTGCGCTCTCACCGAGCCAGACCACCACATTCTTGGGAGTGCACTTGGATTTGGTGAGAATGAGAGCGCGTCTCTCGCCCGAGCGAGTGGAGGCTCTGAGCTCTTCTCTCGGTCTCTTCAGACCGGGCAAGCTCGTCCCACTGAAGGATTTTCAGAGGCTATTGGGACGGATGGCAGCGGCCTCGTCGGTATGTCACCTAGGGCTGCTGCATATGAGACCGCTTCAACACTGGCTGAAAGTGCGCGTCCCTGCAAGTGCGTGGTATTCTGGTCAAAAGCGCATTATGGTCACTCGCGGCTGCGTGCACACTCTGGCTCTGTGGAAGAACCCGCAGCTTTTCAGGTCAGGTGTTCAACTGGGCATCGTGACACGACGCATGGAGGTCCTGACGGACACATCGACCAACGGATGGGGAGCGGTCTGCTTGGGCAAGCCCGCTTCGGGTCGGTGGTCAGAGAAGCAGGCAGAGTGGCAAATAAATCGTTTGGAACTGAAGGTGGTCTCTCTAGCTCTCGAAGTCTTCCGGTCTCAGCTGGAACAGCGGCATGTGTTGATTCGGACCGACAACACATCCGTGGTCTGGTACATAAATTGCCAGGGTGGCGTACATTCCAGAGCCCTATTCAAGCAGGCAGAATCTCTTCTGCTGTGGCCGGACCGGTTTTTCCTCTCGGTGAGAGCGGCTCACATCCCCGGCGTTCTGAAGCGCGGGGCGGACGTGCTCTCGAGGAGCGGGATCCCTCAAGGGGAATGGAGGCTTCACCCAGGAACGGTTCAGCTCATATGGAAGCGTTTCGGCAGAGGGGAGGTCGACCTCTTCGCAACGAGCGAGAACACGCATTGTCAAACGTTCTTCTCGATGTCTCGTTCCTCCCGGCAGGAGGATGCGTTGAATGCGCCATAGCCCAAAGTTCGCCTCTATGATTTTCGTCTGGTGAAAATTCTGCCCATGGTGTTGTGCAAAATCAGGAGGGAGAGGGCGGCGGTGACACTGGTAGCCCCAAACTGGCCCAACCAGCCATGGTTTGCGGACTTGGTGGAGTTACTGGCAGGGCGGCCATGGGAGATTCCGCTCAGGAAGGACCTGCTGTCTCAGGCGAGCGGATCAATCTGGCATCCCAGCCCCGGGCTGTGGAGCCTCCATGTGTGGCCGTTGCAGGGTCGCTGAGCGGGCTTTGATCTTGGAGGCTTTGTCACGTCCGCCTTTCGAGCCCCTGGCTTCGATTGCCATTAAGAAGCTTTCCGTTAAAACGGCTCTGCTTCTCGTGCTGGCGTCGGCGAAGCACGTTGGGGATTTACAGGCTTTCTCTGTAAGTAAAGATTGTATTCGCTTTGGACCGGGAAACTGTAATGAGACTCTCAGGCCAAGAACGGGTTATACCCCTAAGTCGCTCAATACCCTGTTTAAAGCACAGATTTTTTCTCTGCCTGCCCTGTCCACCGAGCCATCATCCTCTCAGGTTTCGGATGCTTAGAGTGCTGTTTGCCCGGTCAGAGCGCTCCAGGAATATATTTCTCGCTCGGCCGCTTTTCGTCAATCGGACCAGCTGTTTGTGTGCTTTGGTGGATGCAACAGTGGATGGGGGGTCTCTAAGCAGAGGCTTGCTCACTGGATTGTGGACGCTATTGTTTTGGCTTATGATTGCCTTGGGCGGTAATGCCCCCTTAACATCAAGGCCCAATTAACGAGGGCGATCGCCTCTTCGTGAGCCTGGACTAAGGATATGTCTATTCAGGATTTATGTTTTGCGGCTGGTTGGTTTTCTCAGAACACATTTGCCAGATTTTATAAGTTGGATATACCCTCGGTGGCGTATCGAGTGCTTTCAGTGAGCTAATTTGTGTCATTGCATGGCATTTAGTGGGCTACTCTGCGCTTGGCTCATGAGTTGTTCTATATGCTATTGTGTGTGTTTTACTGTTGTCACCGCTATGCGTTGGCCTTTCTCTTACTGTTGTGTCCCTGTATGCTCGACACTGCAAACTGCAAACCCCCGGTTTTACTGCTCGGGATATGCAAATTGCGGCAGTGTTCTGCGAGCATATGATTGGTCTCTTTTGACCTATCAGAGATAAGTGGTTCGCTATTGGCCAACCTCAGCCAATCAGATGCTTGCTCGCTGGGAGGGCGGTCTTGGTATTGGGTTCTGTCATCAGTGGTGTGTTATGCTGCCACGGCGGGATTTTATACAGTTCCCAAATACGACATCCATACGACATAATGGCGAAGTTCCGTAGCCTTGACAGGGAACGTCTCCGGTTACTTTCGTAACCTCGGTTCCCTGAAAGGCAAGGAACGAGACATTACGCTTGCCGCTGTGTTCGCTATTGTTTTAGCGTGTGTTCGATTCTGAGGAAATTGACGTTGCATCTGCAATTATACTGCAACGGTGTTTCAGTATTTGCATATTTGCGTCAATTGGCCAGCTCCGCTTATAAGATTTCAGCAGAAGTGAAGAAGGGGAGGAGTTCCCATATACTACATCCGTAATGTCTCGTTCCTTGCCTTTCAGGGAACCGAGGTTACGAAAGTAACCGGAGACGTTTTGTGGTTCTGTTTATAGAAACTACATCCTGTTATATCGCGCGATCATACGTAAATTCAGGAGATATCGTGTGTCCTCGTGACTTCAGCTGTCAGTCATGGCCGCAGCCGTTCCGCAACAAATCCGGAACTGGTAGGAATTGAAGGACGGCGGAGCACGGAGCCGACACGCAGCGGAGCCGTACTGCAGCCGTCCCGCATTTGGTGGAAATTCGGGGTAAGAGCGCATTCCGTTACACGCATCAGTTTAAAGGCGGACTACTATGAGAAAACTGCAGCTGCTCACCAAGAGCATCGTTTCCACTCACTCCGGGAAGCCCAAAGGTAGTGGCCTTCGCATTGTGCTCAATCTGTATCGACCAATCTGGAGTCGACGTCACCGTTACGTCACTTGCTGAAGCTTGCGCATCATCTGGTCACACCACAAGGTGTCACTGTGGCCTCGAAGCTTCAGCTCTGCCGCTCTGAGCTTGATTGCTTATGACGAGTGTATAATGCCGTTTCTAAGACTACCCTGAAGAAGGAGAAGGAGCAGTCTACCCTTCCGTTGCCGTCAGTCCATGTCTATTTTTGAATGGGATTGATAGAGACGGCAGACGACAGACCGGCGGCGACGTCACAGTAGGAACGTATACCTGATGGCGACGTGGCTACGGCGTATGTGAGAAATGCATAATAAAATCATACGTCTGAACTAGGCACGTCGCATAATAAGACGCCTGATACACACGTCATCCCTCTGTACGTCGGATTATAAAACGCCTGATACACACGTCGTCCCTCTGTACGCCGGATTATAAAACGCCTGATACTCACGTCGTCCCTCTGTACACCGGATTATAAAACGCCTGATACACACGTCGTCCCTCTATACGTCGGATCATAAAACGCCATATACACACGTCGTCCCTCTGTATGTCGGATCATAAAACGCCTGATAAACACGTCGTCCCCATTTTGTCGCCTTTAAAACATTTCAAAGTTTGCATTAGATGTAGGCTACTTGTTGTTATAGGCTATTGCTTTTACAGTAATTAGTTAACTTATTTACCAAAAAGGGCCACTGGTGCTAAGTGTATATTCAATGTTTGATATGGCCGGCGCAAGGGAGGGGCTCGCAGTGCTTCATCACCACCAAGAAAGACCAAAGCACCCCGATAGCACCCCCAAAAATAATTTCTGGAAGCAATCTGTGAAGAAAACAAGAAAAATTCAGAATTAAATGAATGTGCAGCAATTTGTACAAATAAAGAGTCTGCCCAGGCTATGTGTTGTAGCCATTAAATAACCGCATTTAGTTTCATATTTGTTAAAATATTATAATGTTATTTTTTCCCACCTTCTATGTTATTATGAAAAGTGAACAGCATGAGTAAATAGGATTCGAAATATATCGGGAGACCTGGAGTGGGTCAGACATTATTTTGACCACTTCATTAAGTTTTGTTTTGAAAGCCTTTCTTTAAAGTGAATTTCATTATGTATAAATTGTATCATTATTTTTATATTTTTTTCCATCAACCAATTGCCTGTATTTAATAAATAAGAAGCAAATATAGCAGACAATATAATCATGAAGGCGCGGGCGCGGTCACTTGCATTGCAGGTAAACTGGTGCGCAGCTCAATATAAATTAACAGAAACTCAGCGTATATGCCTCTCAGACATGAGAAATATATCTATAGAGTGCTTGAAATGTCTTTAAAGGAAACAATTCAAAACGAAAATAAATAGGCTGCTCTCTGATTATGAAATCCATTATGCGTGTTTCTCTCTATAGGCGCCTTCACTACGGAGATGGCGATCGTCAACTTCATCTTTGCAGCCGACACTGACTTATTAGCCTAATAGAAATTAATGCACACGCGTCACTGTACAAATGCACATCCTGTATAATACGCACACATCTTATGTCGAAATAATGAGATACTATGTTGAAATAACATTATTTATAAATTAAATATTTAAGAATATTTGATTGAATGCTGAATGTTGTGCTTGTTCAATTTAATACAATTAAAACTTAAATTGTGATAATTAAAATTATTGAATATTAAATATTGAATGGCCAAGTTTTGCTCATTTATTATTAGTATTATATATATATATATATATATATATATATATATATATATATATATATATCAATGATATATATATATCATGATATATCAATCAGGGGGAGCTGATTGCTCAGCTCCCCCTGACCTCCCGAGCATCAGAAATCTATTATAATTAAATTTTTTGTATTATAACCCCTGCTCGAAACCATTGTGTACTGACAGTAAAGTTTTATATCATATAGCATTCATCTATATTTTTGTAATTTTTAAAGTTTATTTCTATTTATTTATTTAAAAATGTACATTCCTTGTATTATTTTATTATATGCTTCGGTACTTTTCCCACAACAATGTGCATTTGGGAATATGGACTAAACTTGTGCTGTTGAACTGATTTAGCAACTTAAAAACATACGCCAACAACACAAGAGAATGAACCAATATATTTCTAAACATGCAAATAGATGTTTGAGGTTTCAAAATGAAACTGTTAGCTATAGCAAAACATTACAGATTAAGTGCAATTAACCATTAGATAAACAATGGTTTGCTCTTGATGTAAAGTGTAACAACAATCGTCAGGCCTCTGGCGCCCTCTGCTGGCATTTGTTATAATACATAATATACATACGGTAAGTTCATTGTTTATACATTTCTTCATGGAGTTTAATAGTGTTGTTGAATAAAACAATATGATTAATCACTTTTGATACTTCATTTGAACCAATTATTTATGTCCCTTATTTTGTTGTATTTAAGTCATAAAGTCTATTGTTCACTTAGATCGATCTTAATTACCAAATATATATATATATATATATATATATATATATATATATATATATATATATATATATAAAATAATCGTTACTGACAGCCCTAGTTAAAATATTTGAAAATGCACCTACATTGTTTTTCATTTTGTGATTAAAAGACTATTTTCCTGTCTTATATTTTTTCATTGTTGATTTCTTGAAAATAATAGGGTATTAAAATACTTTCTTGTCACCTTCTTTCTTGTTTCTTTCTTTCTTGTACTCCTGAAAACAATATCGTGAATAGTTACATGTTGAATCTGTCTGTTGTAAAAGCAATGTATGCCTAGAAAAAGAATGTATCATCATGGGTGATTTTAATACAAATTTATTATTGCCACAAAGTAGATTGAAAGAATCTCTCTCATGTCTTTGCAGGGTGTCTGGTTTACAGCAATTAATTACGGAGCCTACTAGGTTGTCTGTAAATAGCCAGTCCTTTCTTGACTTGATTTTGGTATCTGATTGTGGAATGATAAGTCAATCAGGTGTGCTGGATGTGGCTTTTAGTGACCATAATGCAGTTTTTTGCACACGCAAGAAAATGAAATCTCAGCCAATAAATGAGCACTGTTCTATCAAATACAGATGTACAAAACAGTACTCTGCTGAGGTGTTCAATCAAACACCTTGCTGGCCATTTTAACCATTACTTTACAACCGTTGCTGCTAGTTTGGTCAGTAAATTGCCTGGTGCTTCTGACAAATTTGGCATAAATTTTGTTAACTCCTTTTATAGAAGTAAAAATGTCTCTGCAGATGCATTTGCAATTAGTCCTGTCTCAGAGGATAAAGTAAGAGTGAGCCTCTCCACTCTGTCAGTGAATAAGGCCTCTGGCTTGGACCTTATTCCCTCAAGGTTTCTTAGGGATAGTGCTGGGGTTACATATAGTATTCTTACCCATATTATAAATTTGTCCATAAGTCAGGGTGTTTTTCCAAACGATATGAAGATTGCCAGGGTGGTTCCTCTTTTTAAGAAAAATAGCAGAGCTGATGTTGGAAATTATAGGCCAGTATCAATTCTGTCATCTATATCAAAGATTTTTGAGTGTCTTGTGTATGAACAGGTGGAGGAGTATCTCATCAGGCTTGATCTATTATATGAGCTCCAGTCTGGCTTTAGAGCTGCCTATTCTACCGACACCTGTCTCATTCACCTTTTCGACTATATGCGTCAGAACTTTGATCAAGGGAATTATGTTGGTATGCTACTACTTGACCTGGAAAAAGCATTCGATACTGTGAACCACAAGATTTTGATTTCTAAATTACAGTGCATGGGTTTTAGTAACTCAGCACTCATATGGTTCACTTGTTATCTAACAGATAGGACTCAAGTCTGTGATGTTGAGGGGACCCTCTCTGATCCACAGAGTATAACATGTGGGGTGCCCCAAGGTTCGATCCTGGGGCCCCTGTTATTTTTAGTATATATAAATGATATATCAGCTGCTGTACGGTGCAATGTGCTATTATATGCTGATGATTCTGCTTTACATGTCCCAGGGTGTAATGTAAAAGACATTGAACATACTCTTGGCATAGAGCTTGAGTCTGTCAACCAGTGGCTAGTAGACAATAAGCTCTCTATGCATCTGGGGATGACTGAATCAATCCTGTTTGGTACAAAAAGGAAGTTAACAAGATTAAACACCTTAAAGGTGATGTGTAATGGGTCTGAAATTGTATCCAAATCAAGTGTCACATATTTGGGTGTAACATTGGATCAATCACTTATAGGTGAATCCATTGCAGCAAAGGTTTTAGCTAAATGTGCCTGTAAGTTGAAGTTTTTATATCGCAAGACAAAGTTTTTTGATTTCTTTGTAAATAAATTATTGGTACTAACTTTAATTCAATGTCATGTAGATTTTGCTTGCTCTGCATGGTTTTCTGGGTTGTCTGTGAAACTTACAAACAAATTCCAAATGCTGCAAAACAATGTTATTCGGTACTTATTAAAAGCACCCCCCCGTACTCATATAGGTAGGGCGGAGTTTACAAGAGTTGGTCTACTACCTGTACATCTAAGAGTAGAACAACTTAAGCTGAACCATATGTTTAACATTGTTAATGGTCATGCCCCGAAATATTTATGCTCTAACTTAACCATGGTCCATACGCAGCATAGTCATAACACAAGGGCCAGCATCCGCTCTTGCATAGTTCCTAGAGCTACTAATGCTATAAAAAAAATCTTTCTTTTATACTGGTACCATAGCATGGAATAGTTTGCCTACTGCTATAAAACGTCTCGGTTACGTATGTAACCCTAGTTCCCTGATAGGGAACGAGACGCTGCGTCAAACGCTGCGGGAACGCCCCTGCGTTGTGCGTCATGAAGCACGTATGGAATCAACCCAATGGAGAGATGAAACGTCATAGGCGGGTGACGTCATCGACCAGGAAACTATAAAGCACCCCAAAAACACAAGCGCATTAGCTTCTGATAGGCTTGAAGGAAGCGCTAACGGGAGTGCCGGGAGTATGGCGGAGCGACGCAGCGTCTCGTTCCCTATCAGGGATTCCCTATACAGGATTCCCTATATCTGTTACATACGTAACCGAGACGTTCCCTTTCAAGGGAACTTCGAGCTGCGTCAAACGCTGCGGGAACGCGAATACCCACGTCGCCATAGGACCAAATGACCGTCATGTGAGACTAGCGCACAGAGGACGAGAGCACCTGTGCCCCAGGGGTAGAGCTTAAGTCTAGGTCATAGAACTTAATAAAAGTATGCGGTGAAGACCATCCAGCCGCATCACAAACATCACTCAGGGAAACCCCCGACAAAAGAGCTTTAGAAGCAGCCATACTCCTGGTAGAGTGAGCTCGGACAACCAAAGGTGAAGGCTGGCCAGCCGACTCATAAGCAAGTGAGATAGCCTCAACCACCCACTTGCTCATTCTCTGTTTAGACGCCGGACACCCTTTCCTGGGTGGCCCGAAACATACAAAAGGTTGTTCTGATTTCCTCCACAGGGCAGCTCTGTGGACATAAGCGTCTAATGCCCTAACAGGGCAGAGTGAATTAAGTTTCTCCTGGTCCGATGACATAAATGGAGGAGGACAGAAAGCCTGCAGAACCGTAGGTCTAACAATATTAGTAGGAACCTTAGGAACGTAACCTGGTCTAGGATGCAGAAAAGCTTTAACCATGCCAGGTGCAAATTCCAGGCACGAGGGTGAAACCGACAGAGCCTGCAAATCTCCGATTCTTTTTAGTGAAGAGATAGCAAGCAAAAAGATAGTCTTAAAAGTGAGAAACTTCTCGGGAACTTCTTCGATAGGTTCAAAAGGAGCTAGGGAAAGACCTTCTAATACAATGGCCAGATCCCAAGTCGGCACCCTCGTACGAACTGCTGGCCTCAGCCTCAAAGTGCCACGGAGGAAACGAGTTATAAGCGGGTGTCTCCCAAGAGAAACTCCACTGAAAGGGACGTGGTAAGCAGCCAGTGCCGCCACATACACCTTTAGTGTGGAGGGGGATAACCCTGTGGAGAAGCGCTCCTGCAGGAATTCCAGCACTGCACCCACTGGGCAGTTAACTGGGTCCTGCAGGTGTTCTCCACACCAAGAAGTGAAAAGTTTCCACTTCAAGGCATAAAGCTTCCTCGTGGATGGAGCTCTGGAGTTAAGAATGGTCTCAACAACCTCGGTTGAGAGACCGGAGTCTATGAGCTGGGCCCCCTCAGAGGCCAAGCCCACAGTTTCCACAATTCTGGGCGGGGGTGAAGTATCGTGCCCCCCGCCTGGGAGAGTAGATCCCTCCTGACCGGGAGCTCCAAAGGAGAACCGTCCAGGAGAGAAATCAGGTCCGCAAACCATACTCGGGCCGGCCAGAACGGGGCTACTAGTAGTAGACTGACCCCGTCCCGGCGGACCCTCTCCAGAACTCCTGGTAACAGAGCAATCGGGGGAAAGGCGTACAGACGTGACCTCGGCCACGGCTGCACCATAGCATCCAACCCCAGGGGGGCTGGAAGAGTGATGGAGAACCACCGATGACAATGAGTGGTCTCCTTGGAAGCGAATAGGTCCACCTCGGCGCGACCGAAACTCAACCAAAGGAGCTCCACCACCTCGGGGTGGAGTCTCCATTCCCCTGGCCTCGGCCCCTGCCTCGACAGGGAGTCTGCTACCACATTCAAATACCCAGGGAGATACATTGCTCTCAGAGATAGTAGCTTCCCTTGGGACCACAGGAGGATCTGACGGGCCAACTTGTAAAGCCGGCGAGACCGCAGGCCCCCCTGATGATTTATATAAGAGACCACCGACGTGTTGTCTGATTGAACTAACACATGATGGCCTCTCAGGTCTGTTAGGAAGTGTTTCAGAGCCTGAAACACAGCCAACATCTCTAGACAATTTATGTGCCACGAAAGATGATGATCCTGCCACAGACCTTGGGCTGGGCGACCACTCATGACCGCCCCCCACCCTGTGAGGGAAGCATCCGTCGTTAGCATTATGCGACGACAAAGAGCCCCCAGCACAGGACCTTTGGATAGGAACCAAGTTTCTCTCCACATGACCAGAGCACGAAGGCAGCGCCGCGTGACTTTGAACGTGCGGAGCGGATTTCCCCTCGGGGAGAATCCCTTGGTCCTGAGCCACCACTGTAGCGGTCTCATGTACAACAGGCCGCAAGGTATAACGTTGGACGCTGCTGCCATCAGACCCAACAGTCTCTGAAACTGCTTGACAGTGAGTAGCTGGCCTAGCTTCACTTGTTTCACAGCTGAGAGAATCGAAGCGATGCGGGTCGGAGAGAGTCGCGCCCGCATCGATACCGAATCCCAAACGACACCCAGAAAAGTGGTCTTCTGGGAAGGAGATAATACACTTTTCTTTGCGTTCAGCCTCAACCCCAACTTTCTGATATGAGCGAGGACGACATCTCGATGCCGAACCGCCATCTGCTCGGTCTGAGCTAAAATCAACCAATCGTCGATGTAATTGAGAATACGAATGCCCTGAAGCCTCAGAGGCACTAGTGCTGCATCCATGCATTTCGTGAAAGTGCGGGGAGATAAAGCTAGGCCAAACGGAAGAACCCTGTACTGGTACGCCTCGCCCCCGAAGGCGAACCTCAGGAACTTCCTGTGTTGTGGAAGGATGGACACATGGAAGTATGCGTCCTTCAGATCTATCGTGACAAACCAGTCCTCGGACCTGATTTGAGACACGATCTGCTTGATAGTGAGCATCTTGAATTTTAGCTTCCCTACCGAGCGATTCAATATGCGCAGGTCTAAAATTGGACGCAACCCCCCATCCTTCTTTGGAACGATGAAATATCGGCTGTAATAACCTGACTCCAAACTGGGAGGAGGAACCCGTTCTATAGCCTCTTTTTGAAGGAGCGTTTTCACCTCTTGTTCCAATACCAGAGCCTGCTCGGGGCCCACCACTGTGTGCAGAACCCCTCTGAATTTTGGTGGACGACACCTGAACTGGATAGCATAACCCTTTTCTACTGTCTGCAGGACCCACTAAGGGTACCAGCCTCTCGAGACTGGCCTCTGGTGTAACTTGAGCAGCAGACGCAGCGCCCTGTAACGGCGCACCGGCAGGGAACAACTGGTCTGACCGCTCTGAGACCCTCCTCAGAGGGAGCGAGCGTCCCTCGGGAAAGCGCTCGCTTGGATCGTCTGTGCCCCGGCATAAAGGCGGGGTTGGCAGAACGAGCCCCTGAGGGCACCGAGGAGGAATGGGCACCGTAAAAAGAGGTGAACACCTTTCCGCCTCGGTGGGGACCACCCTCAGCATCCTGAACGGCTTGGCGTCAGGACTTCTTCTTAGCCGAAGCCTTCTTAGCCAATATAACTGTCCTCAGATCAGTTCTACTGGGAGAAGGCTTCGGCTGAGAGTGTCGCGGCTGAGCCCACTGTCCAGCAGGGGGAGCACGAGACGCGACACTCTGCCTCTGCTGCGCTCTATGTGATGAGCTCGAAGACGGCCGGGGCTGCTCCCGCCCAGCAGCCCCAGGGACATGAACTTTAAGGGGAAGGAACTTTTTAAAAGCTGCAGTTTGTTTCTTTTCTTCTTGGAATTTATCGATAACTGAATTCACAGCATCACCAAACAACCCCATGGGAGAAAGAGGAGCATCTAAAAGAAAAGCTTTTTCTCTCTCTTTAATATTAGTCTGATTTAACCACAAATGTCTTTCTGCGGCCACCAGAGCTGCCATAGAACGACCCATTAATTTGGCCGATTCTCTGGTGGCACGCAGGGATAAATCAGCAGCCTGACGCAGTTCGCGAACTACGTCAGTACTGACCTCCTCACTCTCACTCATGTCCCTTAGCAGATCAGCCTGGTATGCCTGCAAGATTGACATAGTATGCAGACATGACGCAGCCTGACCTGCTGCCGAATATGCTTTACCCACCAAAGCCGAAGTGTTTCTTAAAGGCTTGGTGGGTAATGCCGGTGCCTTAAAAGATGATGCTGCTTCGGGGGAGAGATGGCTCGCAAGCGTCTCTTCCACACGAGGCAAAGCACCATAACCATGAGCCTTGGCTCCCATAATATTAGCGTATGTTGAAGTCTGGGGACTAAACACTCTATATGACACCGGTTTTCTCCATGATTTCGACACCTCGGTGTGGAGATCATGGAAAAACGGCAGGCACCGGCGTGGAGGCTGCACACGTGACGGCAAAAATCTCTCAGCCAACTTTGATTTAGAAACAGACTCCTGTCTAGTCACTGGCCATTCAATATTAAGTTTTTCAACAGCTCTTGTTAACACCTCCATAAGCTCATCACTCTCAGGAGTGTGGGGTGGCGAATCCTCCACATCTCCCTCAACACTAACAACATCAAGTTCCTCAGAACTGGATAGCTGCAGCACTGGTGCCTCAGCCCGAGCGGAAGAAACCGCAGCGCGTGCTTCCGAACCCGGGACTGAGGCACTGGATCTCACAGGTGAAGGGAGAGATAAGGCAGAGCCCGTCTCAAACCCCGCTGTGAGATCCATCTGCGATCCCCACGATAAGCGCCGCCGCTCTGCCTCGGCAGAAGCGGGACCCGAACCGCGGGGAGCGCGCACCGAACCGCTCTCCTCAAAGAGCGATCGGCGGGAGCGGAGCGTCCTTAACGGCAAACGCTCGCAATGCTCACAGTCTGCTCCCTCGAGAGCAAACTGGGCATGCTGAACTCCCAAACAAACAACACAAAGATCATGTGTATCCCCGCTCGTTAAATAACGCGAGCAGGGAGGAACACACTTTCTAAACTGCTGTTCGTCCGCCATAATCTCTCAATATATATATATATAGGGATAAATTGTTTGTGTGGTGCAGGGTATGTAAGACAGACAATATCACACAGGGACAGATTCACATGTAGCGCGACTGAAAGCACAGAAGCTAATGCGCTTGTGTTTTTGGGGTGCTTTATAGTTTCCTGGTCGATGACGTCACCCGCCTATGACGTTTCATCTCTCCATTGGGTTGATTCCATACGTGCTTCATGACGCACAACGCAGGGGCGTTCCCGCAGCGTTTGACGCAGCTCGAAGTTCCCTTGAAAGGGAACTCCTATCATCACGAGGGATTTTTAAAACACAGGTCAAGAAACTTTTATGGAACAAGGTGAATATTTATTGATAAATTGGAGAGTTTTTGCAGCGTTTTTATTTTGTTTTTATGTGATGTTTATTTTATTTTTTTACCCCTCTCCTCATACTGTATGTCTTTTTAGTCTGGTTTGTTTGCTTGTTTCTTGTCTATTGTTTCCTGTGTGTAACACCAAGGACCTTGCTGGAAATAAGTATTTTACTTTAGCATGTTATCCTTTGGATTACTGTCTTTTTATCGTCGTGATCCAGAAATAAATCAATCAATCATGTTGTGTATTCGCCCATATGGTCAACTGTGTTAATTAAAATTCTTACCACCATCAAAAGTAAAAACTCAGAATGACACATTCCAAAATAATATGTTTTTAGATTATAATTAATTAATTTATCTGTTCAACTTTCAAGTTGTTAATAATTGTGTAAATTACATAAAATTGTGACTTTGATTCTTTTAAAATATTTTTTATTATGTTTGTAAACAATTCAGAGATGACAGTAATGATATAGCCTACACAACTTTGTATACAATACACAATTTGTATCAATGATATATTCAATGTCATCAGAACACAATAAAACAAAACAAAAAAGTTAACAATGATTCATAAGAAAGATCACTTAGGAAAGCTAGGGAAAAAACACAAGGGTGAGAGATTAATTTATTGTGGTGGCAACATAGTTCAATGAAGTTGCATCTGTTGCACAGCGACGTTGGAGTCACACGTTAGTGTCTCGCGTCTGTGGTGCGACGACGTGGAGTCACACGTTAGTGTCGCGCGTCTGTGGTGCGACGACGTTGTAGTCACACGTTAGTGTCCGCGTTAGTGGTGCGACGACGTTGGAGTCACACGTTAGTGTCACGCGTCTGTGGTGCGACAACGTTTGAGTCACACGTTAGTGTCACGCGTCTGTGGTGTGACAACATTGGAGTCACACGTTAGTGTCACGCGTCTGTGGTGTGACGACGTTGGAGTCACACGTTAGTGTCACGCGTCTGTGGTGCGACAACGTTGGAGTCACACGTTAGTGTCACGCGTCTGTGGTGCGACGACGTTGGAGTCACACGTTAGTGTCACGCGTCTGTGGTGCGACAACGTTGGAGTCACACGTTAGTGTCACGCGTCTGTGGTGTGATGACGTTGGAGTCACACGTTAGTGTCACGCGTCTGTGGTGCGACAACGTTGGAGTCACACGTTAGTGTCACCAATCAGTGGTGCACCGATGTTGGAGTCACACGTTAGTGTCACGCGTCTGTGGTGCGACAACGTTGGAGTCACACGTTAGTGTCACGCATCAGTGGTGCAACGATGTTGGAGTCACGCGTTAGTGACACACGTCAGTGGTGCGACGACGTTGGAGTCACGCATTAGTGTCACGCGTCTGTGGTACGATGACGTTGGAGTCACACAATAGAGTGACGCATCTGTGGTGCGACGGCGTTGGAGTCACACGTTAGTGTTGCGCGTCTGTGGTGCGACGACGTTGGAGTCACACGTTAGTGTCACGTGTCTGTGGTGCGACGACGTTGGAGTCACACATTAGTGTCACGCGTCTGTGGTGCGACAACGTTGGAGTCACACGTTAGTGTCACGAATCAGTGGTGCACCGACGTTGGAGTCACACGTTAGTGTCACGCGTCTGTGGTGCGACAACGTTGGAGTCACACGTTAGTGTCACGCATCAGTGGTGCAACGATGTTGGAGTCACGCGTTACTGTCACACGTCTGTGGTACGATGACGTTGGAGTCACACAATAGAGTGACGCGTCTGTGGTGCGACGCCGTTGGAGTCACACGTTAGTGTCGCGCGTCTGTGGTGCGACGACGTTGGAGTCACACGTTAGTGTCACGTGTCTGTGGTGCGACGACGTTGGAGTCACACGTTAGTGTCACGCGTCTGTGGTGCGACGACGTTGGAGTCACACATTAGTGTCACGCATCAGTGGTGCAACGACGTTGGAGTCACACGTTAGTGTCACGCGTCTGTGGTGCGACGACGTTGGAGTCACACGTTAGTGTCACGCGCCAGTGGTGCAACGACATTGGAGTCACACGTTAGTGTCACGCATCTGTGGGGCGACGACGTTGGAGTCAGCGTCTGTGGTGCGACGACGTTGGAGTCACACGTTAGTGTCACGCGTCTGTGGTGTGACGATGTTGGAGTCACACGTTAGTGTCACGCGTCTGTGGTGTGACGATGTTGGAGTCACACGTTAGTGTCACGCGTCTGTGGTGCGACGACATTGGAGTCACACGTTAGTGTCACGCATCTGTGGGGCGACGACGTTGGAGTCACACGTTAGTGTCACGCGTCTGGGGTGTGACGACGTTGGAGTCACACGTTAGTGTCACGCGTCTGTGGTGTGACGATGTTGGAGTCACACGTTAGTGTCACGCGTCTGTGGTGCGACGACGTTGGAGTCACACGTTAGTGTCACGCGTCTGTGGTGTGACGATGTTGGAGTCGCACATTAGTGTCACGCATCTGTGGTGCGACGACGTTGGAGTCACACGTTAGTGTCACGCGCCTGTGGTGCGACGACATTGGAGTCACACGTCAGTGTCACGCGTCTGTGGTGCGACGACATTGGAGTCACACGTTAGTGTCACGCGTCTGTGGTGTGACGACGTTGGAGTCACACGTTAGTGTCACGCGCCTGTGGTGCGACGACATTGGAGTCACACGTCAGTGTCACGCGTCTGTGGTGCGACGACATTGGAGTCACACGTTAGTGTCACGCGTCTGTGGTGCGACGACGTTGGAGTCACACGTTAGTGTCACGCGCCTGTGGTGCGACGACATTGGAGTCACACGTCAGTGTCACGCGTCTGTGGTGCGACGACATTGGAGTCACACGTTAGTGTCACGCGTCTGTGGTGCGACGACGTTGGAGTCACACGTCAGTGTCACGCGTCTGTGGTGCGACGACATTGGAGTCACACGTTAGTGTCACGCGTCTGTGGTGTGACGACGTTGGAGTCATACGTTAGTGTCACGCGCCTGTGGTGTGACGACGTTGGAGTCACACGTTAGTGTCACGCGCCTGTGGTGCGACGACATTGGAGTCACACGTTAGTGTCACGCGCCTGTGGTGCGACGACGTTGGAGTCACACGTTAGTGTCACGCGCCTGTGGTGCGACGACGTTGGAGTCACACGTCAGTGTCACGCGCCTGTGGTGCGACGACATTGGAGTCACACGTCAGTGTCACGCGTCTGTGGTGCGACGACGTTGGAGTCACACGTTAGTGTCACGCGCCTGTGGTGCGACGACATTGGAGTCACACGTTAGTGTCACGCGTCTGTGGTGCGACGACATTGGAGTCACACGTCACCGTCCCACCGGTGTGGGGGCAGAAGTTGATTTACATGGTGGGACCATTTGCTAACAATGGGAATTTGATTGAGTTTACACTTCCTGAGAACATGAGGTAAAGGATGTTAGGATTGCTTAGGTAAGACTTGCGTCTCGAACGGTGCACAAGAGAGAAATTCAAAAGTTAATTTGCTTTGTTCTCTCAGAGAGTTGCGCTATCTTCTGTTCTTCCAGTTTTTCCCAGTCTTACAATGGTGGTTCATTGATTTTGAGATCGGACGATTTTTTTTTTTATGTTTTGACCAAGACAATTAAAATCTGCGCACCAAGATCAAAAATACAATTAAAACAGTGAAATATTATTACGGTTTAAAATAATTGTTTTCTATGTGAATATATAGTAAAGTGTAATTTATTCCTGTGATCAAAGCTGTATTTTCAGCATCATTACTCCAGTCTTCAGTGTCACATGATCCTTCAGAAATCAGTATAATATGATGATTTAATGATCAAGAAACAATTATGATTATTATCAACAGTTGTGTACAATTTTTTCAGGATTCTTTGATGAATATAAAGTTCAAAAGAACAGCATTTATCTGAAATACAATCTTTTGGAGAATTATAAATGTCTTTACTGTCACTTTAATGCATCATTGTTAAATAAATGTATTCATTTCTTTCAAATAAATAAACAAATCTTACAGAACCCAATTTTTGCAGAAATCCTGCTATGTGAATGTAATGCTCAACAAAATTATTATTATTATAATCAATGTTTTCAGGATTATTTGATGAATAGAAGGATCAAAAGAACATTTACTTGAAATATAATATTTTGTAACGTTATAACATTATATGTCTCTACTGTAACTTTTGATCAATTTAATTGATCATTGATGAATAAAAAATTCATATTGATATTGATTTATTTTATTTATTTCCCCCAAAAAATAAAATGAAGATTCTTACTGACCCCAAACTTTTGAACGGTAGTATTTAATGTTACAAAAGCTTTCTAGTTCAGATAAATACTGTTCTTTTGAACTTTCTCAAATTAAAAAGAGAGATTCCTGTCCTGTTTGTCTGATCAATGAAAGATAGTCATTGTTATTTGTGTGGTTCCTTTGGTGCACAGAAATGAGTAGACCTACCAAAGCTTTGACTTTACACTTTCAAGTTCACAAAGTAAACACACAGATGGGCGTTGGAGCTAGTGGCAGATAACAGACAGTATGACAATGCAAAATCATAATTATGATGATGACAAAAGTTAATCTGCTGGAAGTGACTCCTGACCTAATAATAAAGGCCTGACCCCATTCGCCCTTTCCTATTTACGTTACTGGATCATTCAATATAAACTGTGTACAGGTGTCACATAAAAGCAGTTTAAAGGGATAGTTCACCCAGAAAAGAAGATATTTTGATGATTATGGGTGACCAAACAGTTGATGCACACCATTGACTTCCATAGTATAAAAAAGAAAATACATGGGGTTTGATCAACTGTCTGGTTACACATATTCTTCAAAACATCTTATTTTGTGTTCAGGAGAAGAAATAAACTCATGCAGGTCTGGAACAACATGAGGGTGAGTAAATAATGACGGTGTAACCCAACCTGATCGGTGAAGGTCTCTGCGCGTTAACATCTTCACGCGTGGCATAGGAATTTGATTAAATGAAATACATTTTCTCATATGTATTAACTTGTTATTTCATGACTCCATAAATGAAAAAGGTTTTAATGATTTTTGTGCTATGATATGATATTTTAAGTGTGAGCGAGTTTTTGACTATTCTTTTTAACTCTTTACTGAAAATAATGTCAGAGTCGATTAGAATAAAATCAAATGTTTAAAATTTATTATGTCAGAAATGTATCACGCCATAATCAGTTCAAAGATAATAAATACAAACAGCAATTGCTCTGGAATAAAGAGAGAAGATGCAATACCTTGACATTATAAAATACATGGGGAAATACAGGGGAAAGAGATGTAGTTTAGGATTGCTTAGGTGAGGCTTGAGTCTCGAATGTTGCACAAGAGAGAAATTCAAACGTTAATTTGCCCTCTCTTCCAGTTCTTACAGTCTTACAACAGGATTTTTGTTTTAATAACCATTAGGGAATGTTCAGTGTAAAGAATTAACGGTTAAATAATCATTAGCGAACATTCTGTATAATGGTTATAAAAAAAAACATTGAGAACGTTTTGAGTATGTTATTCATGTTTATTAACACACACACACACACACACACACACACACACACACACACACACACACACACACACACACACACCTGTATAACTGTAAGTGACGGTATTTGTCTCAAAATCAAGCAGCGAATGTTCTGGGAACGTCATGGCTGTAAAAATAAAACCTAAAAACCCGTTCTATGTTTGCTGACCTTGGTGTTGCTCCAACCATAACCCAAATAATTCACAGCCAACATATTCCAAAATATAAGCAATTAAACAATATTTTTTGCATTGTCATGATTACAAAAGCAGATTCAACCCCACAGATTAAACCCGATGCGCGTGTTGTTACCTTGACCACGCCATCATCATCCGCGCACAACAAAGAGGAAGAGGAATTGCTGAGTCATAATATGATGACGTGCCCGCAACGACACGGTCACGTGTTTTCAGTGCAAGCAAAGTGTGTGCGCGCGAGGACAGGACTGACATAACTCGCGCACTCCGATCAAATATCAACAGCTCGCAGCCTGAGGCCGCTTTATTCGCACATAACGTGAGTTTTAGTGAAACATTCCTCGCGCGCACACAAAGTGCTTGGAAACAAAAGCGAATCATCTCCTACTTAAAAACGAATCGTTGAAGGGCCTAGCGCGCGCGCTCGCTCGCTCGCATTATACATTATCGTTTATCAGTATCACGGAACGCGTGACGCGGCGGCGGAGAAGTTGCAGTTGAAGTCCGTAATAATCATAAGCCAGGGTTTTTAGGTTTGTGATATGGGCTTGCTGTCACAAGGCTCACCGCTCAACTGGGAAGAGACCAAGAAGCATGCTGACCACGTTAGAAAGCACGGCATCCTTCAGTTCCTCAACATCTACAATAAGGTGAAAGAGCGACAGAAGGATGTGCTGAAATGGGGAGATGAGGTGAGGATGCATGCTTTCCTTTACATCCTCAGAAATCATGTTATAACTGCATATTTATGGGAAACACGTGGTTGGGTTGCATTAAATGATGCAATGGAGATGCTGCTTGTGAGCAGGTGCACCTTCAGCTCACTTTGTGTTTGTTATTAATGCACTTTTTTTGGACACACTTGACTTGATCTTAAAAAAAAGACATTGTAAAGGCTGATGCTTACAATCTTGCAATTGGTTTTGTAGATACATGCGAAGTAAGATGTTTATGTAAGATGTCTATTTTACAGCAATGCTAAGAAAAAAAAAGTCTGGTAGGAAATGAATGATTATTGTGTTGATGTTGTATTACAAAACATTTGCTGTTATTGAGTAGGATATGTTAAGGTTAGAGACAGGTGTGGTGGTATGGGTGAGTTAAGGGGTAAGCGAAGGTCAACAGTGTAATTACCCCAAACTGTCCGGTACAACAAATGTCCTGCTGACCTTTGACCTCCTGTGATGTTTAAAAGTAATCATTGGATAAAGTCCCCCTGTAGTCAATAATTGTATCCTTTAAAACTCATCTTTGATCACCAAAATGACATATTTAAACATTTTTAATGCCTTAAAATATCTTGAATGTAACTCGACACCCTTTGCCTCATTTAGTATTCGCTGTTCTATGAATATGCAAATGAGCCCCGCCTCCACTCACTCACTCACTCGCTCAGAGATCCACTCGTTGACGATCACAAGTTGATCTGATTGGTTACAAGGTCGTTTGTGACGTCAGAAACACCAGCGATTTCAAAGCGTGTTTTTGAGACTGTCTTTGGTTCACTGCAGTTTTAAGGAGAGAAAATACTCAGCAATGCTGTTGACTTATGAATTTACACATGGTTTGTCTTAAAGCATATTAAAAACACCACATAAACATATAAACAACATTAATAGCTGGATTTGCACCACAGGGCGACTTTAAAGTCCCTGTAAGGGCAATTTAAAAAAATATTCTAAACACATTATAAATTTTAGAAATGTATTGCTTAAACATATTACAAAGACTGTGAACTATGAAGTACTGAATTGTGGAGTTAGACCGTTAAACAGTTTTTCACCATTGCTATTTTCCGGATTTTTTGGGCGGGTCTAAAACTGGGCTCGATGACGCACTGGAGCCCCTGAGCTCCTGGACACGCCCCTACTTGATGGCGCACTAGAGCCACTGAGGCTGGCCGCTCCACTAACAATATAAATAGAGCACATTCGCATCAGTTTGCCGCTCAAGTTACTGTCAGTACTATTATTGGTTACTACAGCGTACAGTTCGCTAGTTAGCTATGTCTTCGTCACGGAAATGCGTACTACATTACATTTACATTTATTCATTTAGCTGACGCTTCTATCCAAAGCGACTTACAATTGCTGTATATGTCAGAGGTCGCACGCCTCTGGAGCAACTTGCTCAGGGACACATTGGTGTCTCACAGTGGATTCGAACCCGGGTCTCTCACACCAAAGGCATGTGTCTTATCCATTGCGCCACCACCACCACCTACTACCTGGATACGATCATGTGCAAAACAGATTGGTTGTCCTTATTTAAATTTCCTTAAAACGATCACATCAAGAAGAGGTGGATTAATTTTGTGAAGAGCCAGCTTGATGGAGAGCTGAGGATCACCGCAAACACTCGCCTCTGTAGTGATCATTTTACACGGGATAGTTTTATAAACTTTCGTCTGAGACAACTGGGATTCACTGATAATCCGCTGTTACTGGTGTATGGGTCCGAACCGACTCTCTCCCGCCTCGGCCTTCATCCTCCCATCGCGCCAAGAACTGGTGACATCATCGGCAGTGCCTGCCCACCAATGAGTGTAAGTTGCCTTGTCTGCTTATGTTATAATTAACCTAATAAGCTGCTAGGAGCATCCATTCCGGCTGTAGCGGGTGACAGTTGAGTGTGGCAACGGCAGCTGTACCGCGAGTGGGCGTGGTTAAAGCTATGCCAGCTGACACGCCCCCCGCGTTTGAGAGCAGAGACTACTGCTCATTTTTTCAAGATTTTGATAGCTTATTTTATGTACTTGCCAGATTTTTTTATCATTCAAATTTGGCTGGGTGGCTAATAACACATTTTTCTGTGATATGACAAACTCAGAACACATACTTCATTTTGACTTTACAGGGACTTTAAACCACTTTAAGAGATTGTGCTGAAGATCCAGGCAAAATTAAAGAAGCTCAAATACAATATCTTTTGGGTTTGACATCATATTCTCCCATTTCTGTTAGCCTGTTTCATAGTCTCAGTTATTATTCAAACTATGGGAAATGAGTGGGCATGTCCACATTTTCCACCGGTATATTGAGTAATGTATTACTTGTGTAAAGCACCCCAGGCATGTGAAGATCTGCACTCTTACGCAGTGATTTTAGCTTATAGATTTTTGCAAAATCCCATTTCTTTTGGTTGGATGGCTGTGCAGTTAGTCATCTTTCAGTGAGCTGTTCACTGTTATCCAAAGAGTACTAAACTAAACATGTGTTGCTTAAAAGTGTTTGCATGTGCAAACTCGCAGTTCATGTAGGATCAACAGGCTAATGTCGATTTCTGAACCTCCTATTGAAATGGATTTTCATCTCATTACCTTTGACCAGCCAGAAGACGTCAATGGATTTACGGTAAAACCTGCTGGAATGTTGTTGGTTTAGGTGAATCCTTTGTTCAGCA
Organism: Siphateles boraxobius; assembly: GCF_051911475.1. Lineage (NCBI taxonomy): Eukaryota > Metazoa > Chordata > Actinopteri > Cypriniformes > Leuciscidae > Siphateles > Siphateles boraxobius. The sequence continues at coordinate 4,468,015 of NW_027508816.1, read as the reverse complement.
TTAGTGGCTTAAAAAGGCAAAAAGAATGGAATGGGGGGGGGGGGGGGGGGGGGGGGAGGGAATGAAATGGGGGGGAAAAGAATGGAATCGGGGGGAAAAAGGAGAATGGAATGGGGGGGGTGTGAAAATGAAATGGGGGGGAAAAGAATGGAATCGGGGGGAAAAAGGAGAATGGAATCGGGGGGAAAAAGAAGAATGGAATCGGGGGGAAAAGAAGGATGGAAACGGGGGAAAAAGAAGAATGGAATGGGGGAAAAAGAAGAATGGCATGGGGGAAAAGAAGAATGGCATGGGGGAAAAGAAGAATGGAATGGGGGGGTGAGAATGAAATGGGGGAAAAAGAATGGAATCGGGGGAAAAAGAAGGATGGAATCGGGGGAAAAAGAAGGGAATGAGGGTGGAAAAGAAGAATTGAATGGGGGAAAAAGAAGAATGGCATGGGGGAAAAGAAGAATGGCATGGGGGTGGGATGGAATGGGGGGAATGAAATGGGGGAAAAAGAAGAATGGAATCGGGGAAAATAGAAGAATGGAATCGGGGGAAAAAGAAGGATGGAATCGGGGGAAAAAGAAGGGAATGAGGGGGGAAAAGAAGAATGGAATGGGGGAAAAAGAAGAATGGCATGGGGGAAAAGAAGAATGGCATGGGGGAAGAAGAATGGCATGGCGGGAAAGAAGAATGGAATGGGGGGGGGGGAATGGAATGGGGAGAAAGAAGAATGGAATGGGGGAAAAGAAGAATGGAATGGGGGGAAAAGAAGAATGGAATGGGGGGAAAAGAAGAATGGAATGGGGAAAAGAAGAATGGAATGGGGGGGAAAAGAAGAATGGAATGGGGGAAAAGAAGAATGGAATGGGGGAAAAGAAGAATGGAATGGGGGAAAAGAAGAATGGAATGGGGGGAAAAGAAGAATGGAATGGGGGGAAAAGAAGAATGGAATGGGGGGAAAAGAAGAATGGAATGGGGGGAAAAGAAGAATGGAATGGGGAAAAGAAGAATGGAATGGGGGTAAGAAGAATGGAATGGGGAAAGGAATAATGGAATGGGGGAAATGGGGGGAAAAGAATAATGGAATGGGGGAAATGGGGGGGGAAAGAAGAATGGAATGGGGGGAAAATAAGAATGGAATACTGGGAAGAAGAATGGAATGGGGAAAAGAAGAATGGAATGGGGCGAAAGAAGAATGGAATGGGGGGAAAGAAGAATGGAATGGGGGGAAAAGAAGAATGAAATGGGGGGGGGGATATGAATGGAATGGGGGAAAAGAAGAATGGAATGGGGGAAGAAGAATGGAAAAAAGATGGATGGAATGGGGGAAAAAGAAGAATGGAATGGGATAAAAAGAAGAATGGAATGGGGGGAAAAGAAGAATGGAATGGAGTGGAATGGGGGACAGAAGAATGGAATGGGGAAAAAGAAGAATGGAATGGGGGAAGAAGAATGGAATGGGGAAAAGAAGAATGGAATGGGGAAAAGAAGAATGGAATGGGAAAAAGAAGAATGGAATGGGGGAAAAGAAGAATGGCATGGGGGAAGAAGAATGGCATGGCGGGAAGAAGAATGGAATGGGGGGGAGAATGGAATGGGGGAGAAAGAAGAATGGAATGGGGGGAAAAGAAGAATGGAATGGGGGGAAAAGAAGAATGGAATGGGGGGAAAAGAAGAATGGAATGGGGAAAGAAGAATGGAATGGGGGGGAAAAGAAGAATGGAATGGGGGAAAAGAAGAATGGAATGGGGAAAAGAAGAATGGAATGGGAGGAAAAGAAGAATGGAATGGGGGGAAAAGAAGAATGGAATGGGGAAAAGAAGAATGGAATGGGGGTAAGAAGAATGGAATGGGGAAAGGAATAATTGAATGGGGGAAATGGGGGGAAAAGAATAATGGAATGGGGGAAATGGGGGGAAAAGAAGAATGGAATGGGGGAAAATAAGAATGGAATACTGGGAAGAAGAATGGAATGGGGAAAAGAAGAATGGAATGGGGGAAAGAAGAATGGAATGGGGGGAAAAGAAGAATGGAATGGGGGGAAAAGAAGAATGAAATGGGGGGGGGGATATGAATGGAATGGGGGAAAAGAAGAATGGAATGGGGGAAGAAGAATGAAAAAAAGATGGATGGAATGGGGGAAAAAGAAGAATGGAATGGGATAAAAAGAAGAATGGAATGGGGGGAAAAGAAGAATGGAATGGAGTGGAATGGGGGACAGAAGAATGGAATGGGGAAAAAGAAGAATGGAATGGGGGAAAAGAAGAATGGAATGGGGGAAAAAGAAGAATGGAATGGGGGTAAAAGAAGAATGGAATGGGGGAAAAGAAGAATGGAATGGGGGGAAAAGAAGAATGGAATGGAGTGGAATGGGGGACAGAAGAATGGAATGGGGAAAAAGAAGAATGGAATGGGGAAAAAGAAGAATGGAATGGGGGAAAAAGAAGAATGGAATGGGGGTAAAAGAAGAATGGAATGGGGGAAGAAGAATGGAATGGGGGAAAAGAAGAATGGAATGGGGGGGAAGAAGAATGGAATGGGGGGAAGAAGAATGGGATGGGGGGAAAAAGAAGAATGGAATGGGGGGGGGATGGAATGGAATGGGGGAAAAGAAGAATGGAATGGGGGAAGAAGAATGGAATGGGGGGAAAAGAAGAATGGAATGGGGAAAAGAAGAATGGAATGGGGGAAAAAGAATGGAATGGGGGGAAAGAAGAATGGAATGGGGGAAAAGAAGAATGGAATGGGGGGAAAAGATGGAATGGGGGGAAGAAGAATGGAATGGGGGAAGAAGAATGGAATGGGGAAAAAAAAAATGGAATGGGGGGGGAAGAAGAATGGAATGGGGGGAAGAAGAATGGAATGGGCGGAAGAAGAATGGAATGGGGGAAAAGAAGAATGGAATGGGGAAAAAGAAGAATGGAATGGGGGAAAAAGAAGAATGGAATGGGGGAAAAGAAGAATGGAATGGGGGAAAAAGAAGAATGGAATGGGGGGGAAGAAGAATGGAATGGGGGGAAGAAGAATGGAATGGGGAAAAGAAGAATGGAATGGGGGGGAAGAAGAATGGAATGGGGGGAAGAAGAATGGAATGGGGGGGAAAAGAAGAATGGAATGGGGGGGATGGAATGGAATGGGGGAAAAGAAGAATGGAATGGGGGGAAAAGAAGAATGGAATGGGGGGGAGAAGAATGGAATGGGGGGGGATGGAATGGAATGGGGGAAAAAGAAGAATGGAATGGGGGGAAGAAGAATGGAATGGGGGAAGAAGAATGGAATGGGGGAAAAGAAGAATGGAATGGGGGGGGAAGAAGAATGGAATGGGGGGAAGAAGAATGGAATGGGGGGAAAAAGAAGAACGGAATGGGGGGGGGGTGGAATGGAATGGGGGAAAAGAAGAATGGAATGGGGGGAAAAGAAGAATGGAATGTGGGGGAGAAGAATGGGGGGGGGGGATGGAATGGAATGGGGAAAAAGAAGAATGGAATGGGCGGGAGAAGAATGGAATGGGGGGGGGGGATGGAATGGAATGGGGGAAAAAGAAGAATGGAATGGGGGGGGAGAAGAATGGAATGGGGGGGGGGGATGGAATGGAATGGGGGAAAAAGAAGAATGGAATGGGGGAAAAAGAATAATGGAATGGCATCCGACTAGGAATGTGTTTTTACTTTCATAATTAATGTAATAAGAGTATAAACACTGTGCTCTGTCATTGTTGGTTGGGTTTGCAAGGCAAATGCTCTCACTCATAATGTGCAGATAATACCTCAGCCAAAGCAGGAACTAGCTCTACTTGTGGGCAATATTTCTGCTACAGTAGTAATGTGATAAACCGTATGATAAGAGGTCTAACTCATCCCACAGGTGGAGTACATGTTGGTGGAAATGGATGACAAACATGAAAAAGCCCGTCTGGTTCTGAACGGGGAGGAGGTTCTGGAAATCCTTCAGGAAAAGGGGGAAAAGATTGACCCCAAGTGAGTAACTGATTGTGTTACAAAAATATTCTGAACATGTTGATGTGATGATGACCCAAAAAACACAAGGTCAAAGTTTTCCACTTAGAATATAATTTTTAGGGATGCACCGATATTGCATTTTTGGTCGATACTGATAATTCTTTATATTTGAAAGCCGATAACTGATATATTGGCCGATAAATCTAAATCCAAAATTGTATCATTTTTTGAGAGCCTGATTACAAAAACAAAAGTCTCACCATTAAAAGCCATGTCCCAAACACACAATTATAATGTTCTTATGATAATTTTATGTGGCCGATATGACAGACTTGCGCTGCACATGTTTCTCTGAACTATATTTTCCATTTTGAAGTGATTACAATCATATTTCAAGCAATTCGAAACATCATCATGGTGACCAGTGTGCATCTGAAGTGTCTCAGCTGATGGAAATAATACATTATTTATCGGCCAAATTTTCTTTTCGGGGTGATAACAATAACATTAAAAATGATGATATAGCTATAGCTAAAGTGGCCGATATATCGTGCATCCCTAATTATTTAGTTTACATACTCAGAGGTTTGTTACAATCATGACTTCAAAAATAGCAGGTTTAGCTGCAACTGTGTAACGCCGGGATAAAAAGTGTTTGTCCCCATTCATTTATTTTATTTATTAGCTGGTTTGTTCTTTTGTACACATTAACTGTAAAGTCTTGCAGCCAATCCCTCCTTTATGCATCTGTTTAACAAGTCAACACGATCGATAGTATCTTTTGTGTTTCTTGTTCCTCTCCCTTCGATTAGACTTGCCCCAATTATGCTATTTTAAAGGCCCCTAATGTATGGAGGTAGTTTAGTTTCTTTATTATTCAATAAAAAAATATATTTTCAGTTAAAAAAACCTTCACTTCAATAAAAGAAAAACTTTTCAATCAAAGAAAAAAAGTATTTGAATCCAAAAATATATTTGAGACTCAAAAAAATACATTTGAACACTGCTTTTCTTTGATTGAAAATGTTTTCTTTGATAGAAGTCCGTTTTGTTTTGTTTAAAGCAACCTTTTTAATTGAAGTAACATTGTTTTTTGATTGGACCATATAATAGGTAGGACATTTGTGTCTTTATCATTCAATCAAAAAAGAAGTTGCTTCAAACAAACAAACAACAGAATCAATAAAAAAGTCACTTCAATGAAAAGATAAACATTTTCAAATATAGAAAATCGTTTTTGAATGCAAACAAAATATTTGAGACTCCAAAAATTGCATTTGAACACTTTTTTTTATTGAAAATGTTCTCTTTGATTGAAGTAATCTTTTTGTGTTTGGGCCATACATGGGTAGGACATTTGTGTCTTAATCATTCAATTCCAAAAAAGTTGTTTTCAATCAAAAAAAATATTTTCAATCAAAGAAAAAACTGTTCAAATGCAAAAAAAATTACCCCGTGAATAAAACAAGTATTGAAGAGGATGTTTTTTCGTTGTTTTAGTTTTTTTTTATTTGAAGTGAAAAAAATTTAGAAGTTCAAATTGTTTTAATTGAATCATTTTTTTAAGTGAAAAAAGTTTTGAAGTTCAGATTCTTTCGTTTGAATCATTTTGACACAAACGTTCCGCAGTGGGCGGGTGCTTCTCTATTGGTCAGACATGTTTGATTGACAAGTGTCTACACCAACGACATCTTTCTGACAAAGTAGTCATGTTCTTTAATTTTCTCATAATATGCACTCACACATCAGCTCTTTACTCTCAGTGTCTGAAACGCTTCAATCACAGATTTAGTCTCTCTAAGCCCCGCCTCTCTGAGAGCTCCTCTGCTGTGATTTGTCAGAAAGCAAACGCTCATTATCATATCTGAATCTCACAGTGATATGAACAGAAACGATGGCGTGGGTTTTACCGTATCAATCTCAGAAAACAGCTTCTTCTCGACACGAACAACACGAACCAAACTCTTCCAGTCTCAGATAAACTGCAGTGTTTGAGGGCGGAGCTAAGAGACGCTGTTCAGCCAATCAACACCATGGGCTGGCATTATGCAAATTCATTAAAAACATACGCAGGTTCATCAGGAAGTGAGACTGAATTACTGACGACTCGTTTCAGTTCAGAATTGATTCATTCTTTAGGAGACAAAAACTCAGTTTATCTGAACTTTGATCTTTGAAACTTTACAGATCTTTTACATTCACAAACAGCTCTATTATTACACACTACATGAAAGAAAATATATACACTTAAATATGTTTTTTTTTAAATGACAGGCTCATCAGAAGTTAGTTTGCCCAGGATAAGCATTATTTGAAGTTTGATTATTGTGGAATGTGGATTTGTTGATGTTGTGTATCTGTAGCTCAGGGGAAGATCAGCACACACTGCATTCCTCATTAGTGCCTCTCTACTGCACACACTGAAGAGTGTGTGTGTCACAGCACTTTACACTTTACACATCGATGATCCCGTTCAAAACGTTTGCATTAGCCATAGACGGATATATTCCACCATGTGGAAAAACACTGATGCAATCGTGGAATCCCGTCATAAAAATGATATTTAATGTGGAATATTGTGGAATTCTGCAAATTCTGGATGAATAAATCAAACTTAGGGTTTGTATAATCATATGTTCATGATATGGACTAGTGTGCGAGTATTAAAGCTTAAAAAGACTATATAACACACATATTTACACACAGAAACTCAAAGGTTTTCACGGCAACCCATCATCATAAAAGTTTGGTTTAACTTGACATGTTGTCTGCCAAAAAATAAAAGGATTTTTTCAATTTCTTTAATTGCTTATGTTTTATTCCATTGTTTACCACCGTTTTTGATAATGAATTTGCATTAGGCTTAATTATAAATGCAGAAAAAACAGAATTTCTGACAAAAAGAAAATTTCTTTAAGTTGAAGTTTAATAAATTCAATTGATTCTTGATTATTAAAATTTAATCAAACCATTAAAATGGATTCTATAAAATTTAAAATGGAAAACATTTTAACACTTCTAAAACAAAACTAATAGATTGTTGTTAAATTGTATGAGTTTCATGAATTGTTTAGACTTGCTTTTTGATTACTAACATTTTAATTTAACCATTAAAATGTAAAAAATAAATTGTGTGGAAATTTTGTCTGTATTTTGACTACTTTATTGTAATTTTATCGTCCTCAATGCCCACAGCACTCTCTTTACATCATTATTGGCCATTGTCTGTTGTGTTGTCCATTACTTTACATTACTAGAGCAAGAATATGATGGTAGTCACTAATACACGAGTGCTCATTTATCTACCAGTGCATAATGGATTAAATGAAGTGCTTCTGCTAGTAATTCACATTTATAAGTTACTTTTCATAAAGAGAGAGAATATTGATCTCTTGAAATGCAGGCCGGAGTACGGCAGCTACATGATCGAAGGAAAGTTTTATAAATTCAGTTGATTAGTCATGCATTTTGATTATTAAAACGTAATCAAACCATTAAAATGAAATCCATAAATTTTAAAGTGGAAAACACAGAATTTAGGGGATTCTTGAGAAAAAAACGTCACATTTCATAGGGCCTTAATTTTTGTTTTTAACTTTTTAGAACTAATAGATTGCTGATAAATTGTGTAAGTTTCATGAATTGTTTAGATATGCTTTTTAATTATTAACATTTAATTTACTGTATTTTCCGGACTATAAGTCGCTCCGGAGTATAAGTCGCATCAGCCCAAAAATGCGTCATGACGAGGAAAAAAACATATATAAGTGGCACTGGACTATAAGTCGCATTTATTTAGAAATTTATTTAACAAAATCCAAGACAAAGAAAAAGTTATTTAAACAGACTTTAATTCATTAAAACAGAAGGCATTTAAGTTATTCAGCTACACACAATAGCACAAAGAACAACAGGCTGAATGTGTCCGGTATGTTGTTAACGTAACACATCAAAAGTTAGCTACACAATAGCATAAAGAACATACCTGAATAGGCTGAATAGGATAAAATAAAATAAAATAACATAACAAGACAGCGAGTCCAACAGTTATCGGTAAAGCAATTTCACCAAGCTCCCGCGATCTTATTCCACATCACTGAAGTGTAGTGTGGAGCTGTAGTCTAGAGCGCATAGAGCACTCTCTCGTGGCTGTAGACGGTAATGTCACCCCCAATTTCGCCAAATGATGCATTCACGTCATACCACAAATACATCAAAAACTCGCAAATAATAATCTGGGGCCGTCAGCGATCCTGTGACGAGTAAATCTTGGTAATTTTGATATATAAGTCGCACCTGACTATAAGTCGCAGGACCAGCCAAGGTATGAAAAAAAGTGCGACTTATAGTCCGGAAAATACGGTAACCACTAAAATGAAATTCAGATTTTTCCAAAATCCAAAATTTGTAACCGATTAATACTACAATTTAAACGGTTTAAAAGTTAAAAGTTTTTTTTTAGTTTGCTGCATGGTTAAATAAATACTATATAGGCTATATTTGTTAACTCACGGGGCGCGTCGACACGCGCAGCCACACGTGCCTACAGACATATATCGCTGAGCAAGCACAATGAAGCGAGTGAAAAGAAGTAGGGGAGAGCTGGGACGATTGAAACGCGGGACGGATGAAACATTGAGATTTCCTTGAAAACCACTCACGTTATGTACGTCAAATTTTCGTCAGCACGTACAGCACCCGTACCAGCACACGTATCAGACCCGCGAAAACGTACTCGGTTACTAACGTAACCTCGGTTCTCTCTAGAGAGGGAACGAGTACTGCGTAATATCTTACGCTATGGGGAAAACTCTTTTCCACGAGATATTGAAGCCAAAAATTATCCTTTAATTTTGATTAATGTAAAACGCTGTGCGGCAGCGTGCAGACATAGGCAAGACGGCTCGCGCGCCTATTGGCTGCCCTGCGGCAACAGCAGCAAGCCTATCGAGAGAGGCCCTGCGCGACGTGACATCCAATGGGGGTGCTTCGCGCCCATTTCGTCACGTCCCGCCAGAATAGGCGTGGCCTTGGCCTGTAAATACACTCGACAGGCTGATACAAACTGGTTTTCATCACTGAAGCGAACCAGCGCTGTTGTATGCACGGCAAGATACGCAGTACTCGTTCCCTCTCTAGAGAGAACCGAGGTTACGTTAGTAACAGAGTACGTTCTCTTACGAGAGTAACTCTCGTACTGCGTAATATCTTACGCTATGGGGAACACAATGTAAGACGCCGTGCGTACTGGGATCCCACACTAAAGTCCCAAGGGCAGTAGCCTGGGGCTCATATAGTGCATAATCACCGTAGACTCACAGAGAGTCGGAGAAGAGAGGCTACAAGCATCATTCCCCATGAAATAGCATCCCACAGGAGCTAGTTATGTTAACAGTATTTCCCGCAGACAGGGTGAACGCGTTCAGCCTGAACTGGGCAAAAGTACGGGTTATTCAACACCCATGGAGCTGTTCTATCGATCAGTGAGCGATACTCAAGCAAAACTCAGCATTCTGCGCCGGCGCAGCGGGACAGATAGTACTGAATTCTAGACCGACAGCAGCTTGGCCTGTAAGGCGGGAACCTCTAGGTTATAGAACCGTATAAATGTAGACGGCGAGGCCCAGCCCTGACACCCAAAGGACACTGCAGGCCCTTAGAAGTGTAAGCCAGCGCTATGGCATCGACTATCCATCTGGATAGGCTCTGTTTTGATACGGCCAGTCCCTTGGAGCGTCCGCCAAGAGCTGCTCGGTCTGCCTGAAGACAGACGAGTGGGACACATAAGCTCTCAGCGCCCTGACAAAGGAGATTAGCATCCGCCTCCTCATTGTTCACCGGGAGGGCGCACAGGGAAATAACCTGGGCCCTGAACGGTGTGTTGAGGGATTTGGGCACGTACCCGTGCCTTGGTTTGAGTATGACTTTTGAGTCATTAGGCTCAAACTCCATACAGGACGTGCTTACTGAAAGCGCTTGTAAGTCCCCCACGCGCTTCATTGAAGCAAGAGCCACAAGAAATACCGTTTTGAAAGACGGGTGCTTCATGTCTGACAAATGGATTGGCTCAAATGGGGCACCTTTCAGGGCTTCCAGAACCGTAGAAAGGTCCCACATAGGGACTGAGGGAGGTCTGGGAGGATTCAGCCTCCGAGCTCCCCTGAGGAATCGCACGACTAGGTCGTTTTTCCCCAGTGATTGGCCAGACGTCAGTTTTGCAAACGCCGTTATGGCCGCCACGTATACTTTGAGCGTGGACGGGGTTCTACCCTTATCCAGCAGCTCCTGAAGGAAGGAGAACACTTCAGTAACCCCGCAGTCTACGGGTGAAAAGCCCTGAGCTTGACACCAGGTAGAGAACACTGACCATTTCGAGGAGTAGAGCCGTCTAGTAGACGGGGCCCTAGCCTGCGTGATCGTGTTTAACACTCCCTCCGGGAGGTTAGTGGGTACCCGTTGATGGCCCACACATGTAGGGACCATAATTCCGGGCGAGGATGCCAAATCGAGCCCTTTGCCTGAGAGGTGAGGTCTCTCCTCACCGGTATCGGCCACGGGGCAGTGCTGGTCAGCTGTTAATAGGACTGGGAACCAAGTCTGGTTCGTCCATAGCGGAGCCACGAGCAGCACTGGGCATCCATTTTCCCTGATTCGTTCCAGCACTTGAGGCAGGAGCGAGATGGGGGGGAAAGCATAGAGGGGGCGTCGGGTCCATACGTGGGCCAGCGCATCCCTGCTCTTGGAGAAAAAGTTCGGACAGTGAGCGTTTTCCTGGGACGCGAACAGGTCCACCTGCGCTCTGCCGAATGTCTCCCACAGCAGTTGGATCGTCTGCGGGTGCAGCGACCATTCCCCTGCTGGGACATTGTTTCTGGACAGTCTGTCTGGTCCCAGATTCAGGTGACCAGGCACATGCGCTGCTTTCAGTGAAAGCAGGTTGTGCTGAGCCCAGTCCAGGAGGCGTTTTGTCAGCCTGTAAAGGCTTCGGGACCTGACGCCGCCCTGGTGATTTATGTACGCCACCACTGACATGTTGTCCGACCGGACTAAGACGTGGCGGCCTTTTATCTGGGGACAAAAGCGCCTTAGTTGTCTACTGCCAGCATTTCTAGACAGTTTATGTGTAGGAGCTTCTCCCGTTCTGACCACTGGCCAAAGAACGGTCTGCCCTCGAGCAGCGCTCCCCATCCCGAGGTGGAGGTGTCCCGAGGTGGACACCACCATCACACTCGAGGGAGTCCCCAGACTCACGCCTGACTGGTACCAGTCGGCTTTTTTCCAAGGTTTCAGAGCCGAGACGCATTTCCTGTCGACCCTGAGGCGAAACAGACCAGCGGCCCATGCCCCGGGCGGAACTCGCGCTTTCAGCCATAACTGCATTGGGCGCTTGCGAAGCAGGCCCAGCTGACCAGCTGAAGTACCGAAGATGCTGAGGCCATGAGACCCAGCATTTTCTGAAACCGTTTGAGCGGGACTATAGAGCCGCGGCGGAAGGATTTCACGGCGCGCTGAATGTCCAGTCCCCGCTCCGGCGACAGACTTGCTGTCATAGGCAGCGAGTCTATCACTGTTCCCAGAAAATAAATTTTCTGGCTGGGAGGCAGCGAACTCTTCGCCCAATTGACTGTGAGACCCAGATTCTCGAGATGCTCGAGTAATTTGGTCTTGTGTTCTATGAGCTCTGATCGTGATCGAGCTAGAATCAACCAATCGTCCAAGTAGTTCAAAATTCGCATGCCCTGAAGTCTCAGGGGTGCGAGAGCCGCGTCCATGCACTTCGTGAATATGCGGGGTGCTGGGGAAAGGCCGAACGGTAGGACTGTGTATTGATATGCCTGGCCCTTGAAGGCGAATCTCAAAAATCGCCTGTGACGTGACGCAATCTGTATTTGGAAATAGGCGTCTTTCAGATCTATTGAAATGAACCAGTCTCCCTGGCGCACTTGCGCAAGGATTTTGCTGGTTGTCAGCATTTTGAACTTGCGTTTCAGAAGCGCTTTGTTCAACTGTCGCAGATCTAGAATGGGTCTGAGACCCCCGTCTTTTTTCGGTACCAGAAAATATCTGCTGTATACACCCCCTTCGCTCTGAGCCTGAGATAAAGGTTCTATGGCCCCTTTGCTCAGTAGTTTCGCTATTTTGGTTCGAAGTAGATGAGATACTTTGTTGTCTACCGTGGTTTCTACACGCGCCGTGTAACGAGCGAACTGTAGCGAATAGCCTCTTTTTATAGTGTTCAACACCCATTCTGATACCCCGGGAAGCTTTTCTCACGCATTTGCGTGAATAGCTAGAGGCAGAATGAGATCCGGGCTCTGGCCGCGGCATAGCAGCGGCTGCAGAGCTTCGGTGTGCTGAGACATAAACACTGTGTTTAAAGTGTGCGAGGCGGGGGCCGCGCCGATCACGGCAGGCAGCCTGGTCGCGCTCGATTTCTCTATGACAGATTGTAGAGAGAGAGCGAGCGGGACAAACCCCGTAGGGTTCAGCGTGTCTGTGAGGGAATGTGGGCGCGGGACAGCGGGCACATTTACTGCACTGAGAACACCGTCGGCTTGCGCTGACTGAATATGTGTTGGTTTCGTTTTTACAGAAACCGGGGGACACGCATCGTGTAGTGTTTGTGGGCACTGTGTCGTGGGCACATTCACTACGTTTGCACAATCGGCATGAGTCGATTTTATTTGTGCTAGCCCTGAACTGTGGCGGGCTGTGTCTGTGTGTGGGAATGGGCACTGAGACGTTGGCATTCTTACAACTCTCATAACACCATCGGCCGTGGCCGGAATACCAGAAAATACCCTCTTTTTTGGGATTTATCTGGGTCGCCGTAAAAATGCCGTTAATGTGCAGGCAAGCGGGCTGTGGTACCGGCTTGTTTACTGCGAAATACACTCGAACAGTCACATTGTTTGGAACTGAACGAGCGAGAGGTTTCGGTGGAGTCTGGCCGTGGCGAGACTTAAACACCGTGGGTCTTAGCTGACTGTATGTGTGTTGGTTTCGTTTTACAGAAAACGTGGCACATGCAGTGTGTAGTGTTTGTGGGCACTGGGTTGTTGGCACATTCACTACATTTAATGCACAATTGACATGAGTCGATTTCATATGTGCGAGCCCTGCACTGTGGCGGGCTGTGTTTGTGTGTAGAAATGAACACTGGGCTGTGGGCATTTTTATTACACTCATAACACCATCGGCTGTGGCCGGAATACCAGAAAATACATTGCTTATATGATTTTTCTGGGTTGCCGTGGAAACGGCATTTGTGTGCAGGCAAGCGGGCCATGGTACCGGCTTGTTTACTGCAAAATACACTGGAACAGTCACATTTTCTTGGAACTGAACGAGCGAAAAGTTTCAGTGCAAGTCTGGCTGCGGCGAGACTAAATTTTATCTGATGCGAGCGCTGGGATCAAACACGGGTCTCCCGTGCGATGGCTTTAGGTTTCGCCACTGAGCCACAGGGGGAAACGACAAAAGCTTAAAATAGCTCGACGACATAATAGAGCGTCATCACAGTTTTGTGTGTGTTAGTGTTTGTTTGCAGGCGTGCGTGTTATACAACAGGCTCATTGCTGCAATATTGACATTTTCAGCTGCTCAAACTAAGAGGAGCTGAGAAATGTTTGAGAAATGGAGATTGGTCCGGCCTCGGCGGGACTAAAAATACACTCTTTCCTCATTTCGCCGGTGAAACATGCCCACGGGGGGCGGGGGCGGGGTAGCTTTCTTATAACGTAAAGAAAGCTAGCCGCGGTTTTGATGCTGGCCCGTTTCCCTGACGACTCGCGGGCAGAAGGGTGAGGTCCACAGAGCTCGCCCGATCCTCACTGTCCGACGCGGGGATAGAGCAGCTGGCCTCCTCTACCGATGCAGCTATCTCGTCGTCACTAATGGCGGAAGCGGCGGCACGCGGCGGCCGCTGTCCGTCAGTGAGCGTCTCGATTGAAGCTGGCGGGCGAACCGGCGAGCTTTCACGGGCTGGAGAAGGCTCGAGGACCCGCTGAGTACGGCGCTTTGCGGCGCGGCACTACAGCGGGCGGGAGTGCAGACTCGGAGAAAAAATGCCAGGCAAGTCCTCAGAGTCACCATGGCAATAGTTCCACAGGAACGAAGCGTCTTCAAAAAGACGCTGCTCTTTTAGATAAAGAGAGAGAGAGAGAGAGAGAGAGTGTGAGTCGCGACGGCGAACACACACTCTAGCAGTGAAAAAGGATATTAACGCCGGAAAGCGTAGCAGGTACGGCGGCTGAAGGCGGCGAGGTGAAGGCCAGCGGCTTCAGGCTCGAAGGCTCGTCCCGCAGAAGGCTTACTATCAGACGGCGCGGCTTCTCACTCCGGATCCAGCGATGCAGTAGTGCTTCGCTGAAGAGATGAAAATCAGTTTGTATCAGCCTGTCGAGTGTATTTACAGGCCAAGGCCACGCCTATTCTGGCGGGACGTGACGAAATGGGCGCGAAGCACCCCCATTGGATGTCACGTCGCGCAGGGCCTCCCTCGATAGGCTTGCTGCTGTTGCCGCAGGGCAGCCAATAGGCGCGCGAGCCGTCTTGCCTATGTCTGCACGCTGCCGCACAGCGTTTTACATTAATCAAAATTAAAGGATAATTTTTGGCTTCAATATCTCGTGGAAAAGAGTTTTCCCCATAGCATAAGATATTACGCAGTACGAGAGATACTCTCGTAAGAGAACATTTCTTCTTTAGGTCTTGTCGTTTTAAAGTTAGAGCCGGAAAGCTGTTTTTGAGTGTGGTAAGTGAAATCTTTTGTGCGGTACTTTTTTTTGACTGACAAGTTGTATTTATTGTTTCATCTGCCATTGTAATAATAATATGACAGGTGTATTAGTACTGCATCACACCCTTAAGTGAATAATATCAGAGTTTTTTAGTTTACGGACAAAACAGGTTTAAATGGCTGGAGGCGCTGTCGGGACGGTTGAAACAACGACTCGTGCCAGTCAAACCTGCTCATAGGAAAACACTCAATATGACTAAATCACTCAATATGACTCAAGGAATAAATGTAAGAATTAATTGTAAACGGATTTGTCTGTCTTCTTCAAAATAGCCTATTAGAAAGATTACGCAAAATGCACAAAGGCTTATCGCCGATTGTTTATTGGGCGACAGAACAAAAATGTTAATATGAACTTTAAAATGAAAATAAATGACAAAATATGTTTGTAAAATATGTACATAAGTTACTTGTCAGGTATTGTTCATAAAAACAAGAATTAGATAAATAGTTACCGTTTAAACTGTTATGTTTCATCCGTCCCACCCCTGTGTTTAAATCGTCCCGCTGTGGAGGGACGATTGAAACAAAACCCAGATCCCGTTCAAAGTAAAATTTTACTTAAATCATTCTATGTTTCTACCGAATAACACATGATACTAAGAGAACACATATGTGAGTTGTTGATCACAAAAAAAAATCTATCTGTAACCTTATCTTAGAAAACGACGTTTATCTGAAAAGTGTTTCAACCGTCCCGGCTCTCCCCTACTGCGTGGGACCATTTCCACAGAAAGGGCGACGAAGTTACTTGCAAAATATGCTATGAGGTATTAAAATACAGCAGTAGTGCAAGTACACTGCAATATCACTATCGAAGCAGACATGAAAGGTGCTTCCCGAAGCTGGCCACTCCAGCGAGACGTTATCTCTGTGTTCCTGGGATATCTGTGCCATCGGAGACCCAGACTAACCCCACGTCATGGAGACATGTTACTCTTTTAAAATTAACTAGACAAGCTGTGGATTGAGGTAGGCCTGCTGTTTTTATTTGACGAAAAAACTTAGTCTGACTGAAAACAAACTGCCGGTTTTTCAAAGCTTCAAACGGATTCAGTGTTTTCTTTTAGTCATCTTAATTTGTGAATTAAGTTAAAAAATATATATTTAGTGTAGGCCTATTTTATGTTTTTCTCTGTTGTCACTGTCAGGAACGCTGCAGTGAGTGAACATGTGATGTGAATCAGGATCTGTTGTTGATCTGTTCTGTATGCTGCTGTTTGCACGTTAATATAAACCAATGACATTTTTTGGGGGTATTTTTAACGGGTCTCAGACACTCGTCAATTTTATTGTTATTTAAAGCCAATTCAATATTATAATCTTATTGGTTTACGGTTAATACTCGGATAACGAGCGGCGGTTATCAGTCGGGAAAATGAACCGTAATGAGCATCCCTAATTTGAATCCAAACTCTAATCATTGCTTAATGTATGAACTCAGATATTTGAGTGACTTTCAATATTTTAGGTTTCTCTTCAGTCTGTATTTCGACTGCTGTATTGTAATTGTATTAGCCTCAATGCCCATTGGCCACAGCACTCTCTTGACATCATTATTGGCCATTGTCTGTTACGTTGTCCATTAGGCCTACTAGAGCAAGAATATGATGTATGTCACTAATACACTCATTTATTTCTCAACGAGCTCTCATGAATTGAATTGCTTTGCTAGTAATTCACATTTATAAGTTCCTTTTCATAAAGAGACAGAATATTGATCTCTTGAAATGCGATGCGTGTGTGTTCAGCCACCCGACGCTGTGGAGGCCGGAGTACGGGAGTTACATGATCGAAGGCACGCCGGGACAGCCGTACGGGGGCTCGATGTCGGAGTTCAACACCGTCGAGGACAACATGGGGAAGCGGAGGAGAGAGGCTTCATCTGTGCTCGATCTCAACCAAACTCTCCTCACAGTCACCGCATTCCCCAGGTACCAAACATTCAAGACATTACTCCTCAGTGTCTTTTAGAGATGCACGATTCTGGATAAACTGATTTGTTTTTTAATCGAGATCATGATTCTTAATAGAGAGAGAAGCAAAATAACATGTCATTTATTAGAGGTTCATGTTTAGTGCTGTAGTCCATTTACAAATATATTTCATTCTTTTGAATCAATTTTTAAAAACAAGATTGGTTTGAGTGAATGATTCAATGACTCACTCAAAAATTCATGTCTCGATTCGCCTACTTATACTACGCCCTAAAAGTATGTACTCTTTGTGTGGAGAAAAAGTAGATACTTTTGAGTCTGTATCAGAAGAGTAGACAAGCTTTGGGAGATACTATCACATCATACAATTGTGTCTTTTAACGGTTGCTCTCTGTCACAGTAAACTGACCTAGAGCTGGACGATTTTGGCTAAAATCATCATTATTGGCCATTGTCTGTTACGCGATTAAAATCGCGATTAATCGAACAGGTTACCTCGATTACGATTATTGAACGATTATTTAAAATAAATTATTTCTCATGTGTCACTGGCAAGGCTTATACTGTAAATATTCACGGTTATTTTTTTTAATGAAAGAATGCATAATCCTATCTTTGTGATTCTAAAATAAGGAAACACACAGATAGATTTTAATGCTTACTTAATAAACATTTCAAACAATTGAATCAAACAAAGCATACAATGCTTGAAATAGAAACGTCTTATAAAAAAGTAATTAAGTTTTAATGTAAAAAGAAAGTTTCCTAAAAATGTAGAAAATAGTTCTTTTTGTAAACAAAATAAATTATTGTAAATATTGCCATCTTAAAAGTAAAATATAACTGAAATATAATTTTGGGTTTTCATGAGCTGTATGTCAAAATCATCAGTATTAAAACAATAAAAGACCTGAAATATTTCAGTTGGTGTGCAATGAATCTAAAATATATGAAAGTTTAATTTTTATCATTACATTATGGAAAATAATTAACTAATTAACTTAACTGCTAATTTTTTGAGAAGGACCTGTATGTATATATGTATACACTGCTTTTAAAAAAGTTTTGGGATTGATAAAACTACAAAACAAATGGCAATATTGTGAAATATTATTACAATTTAAAATAACTTTTTTTATTTCTTGTGTTATCAAAGCTGAATTTTCAGCATCGTTACTCCAGTCTTCAGAGAAATCAATCTAATATGCTGACTTGATGCTCAAGAAACATTTATGATTATCAATGTTGAAAACAGTTTTTTTGTCAGGATTCTATGATTAATAGAAAGTTCAATGAACATCATTTATTTGAAGTAGAATCTTTTGTAACATTATAAACGTCTTTACTGTCACTTTTGATCAATTTAATGCATTATTGCAGAATGAAAGTATTAATTTCTTTTAAAAAATTCTCACTGACCCCAATCTTTTGAATGGTAGTGTATAATGTTACAAAAGCTTTCTATTCCAGATGAATGCTGTTCGTATAAACTTTCTATTCATCAACATTGACAACATTCAACATGGTTTTTTTTTATCATCACTGGCGTAATTATGCTGAAAATTCAGCTTTGATCACAGAAATAAATTACACTTCACTATATATATTCACATAGAAAACAGTTATTTTAAATCATAATAATATCTCACAATATTATTATTTTTTTTTTTTTGTTGCATTTTTAATTAAATAAATGCAGCCTTGGTGAGCTTATTTTAAAAATCTTACTGATCCCAAACTTTTGAGCTGTGTGTGTGTGTCTTGTGAAAAAATAATAAAAATGATGAAGCATTTGCCTTAGAGCTAAAATCTGTTTGAATGAGTTGGGTGTGCCTCGTCTGTGTAGATAACACACGCCCTTTGACCTAGGGCTGGATGATTCATCGAAAAATAATCGAAACCGAAATTCAGAGCTTATAACCGACATAATTTTACCATGTCGGTTATTTCGGTTTTTTAATCCTATTAATATTTCCTCCCACTGTGTGTTAATGTACTTTCCCTTTAAAACATATTACCGCGTGTGTATTCACGTAACTCCGCCCCGTCCAGTCTGCAACATTGAAGCAACATGAGCCCCTTTCACACAGCGCGTTGATCCCGGGAAATTGCCAGAACAAACACCTTCTGTGTCAACACAAACACGACCCGGGATTGATGCCAGGTTGGGGACATAGTAACATTGCCGTCTTCAGTCCCGGAACGCGCTGTGTGAACAAAAGCCGTAATTAATGCCGTGTCGTAATGATGGTGCTAAGCCGGGATCGTTCGCCAGCTTGAAACGGTTCGTAATGCGCTAGTTTATGATCAAATCAGAGAAAAAAAATGCACAAGCGTGGTTTCTCGAGAGAAATCGCAGCTCATAAGCAAACTATAGACGCTGCTGGGACATGTCAGGTGTCTTTGCGGGTTGTGTGTGTCTGTATGAACGCACTCTCTTGATTCCGGAAAACCACTGGCAGTGTGAATGAACCAAAGTCAAACGAACTCGGGTCAAATCCCGAGCCACTTTATCCGTGTATTTTCCGGAATCTCTGTGTGAAAGGGAACTCAAACACTGAGTCGACTCAGCAACAGGAGCCGCTTGTACCAAAGAAACACGCGAAAACAGAGAGAGACTAACAAACGCCCAGCAACACGTGCCTCCACTCCACAAAGCAGGTTTCCATAACACAAGCATTTACAAATGCTACACAATATGAAAAGGATTAGTTTTTTTAGTTTTATACAAGTTATATTTTACTTTTAAGATGGCAATATTTACAATAATTAATTTTGTTTACAAAAAGAACTACATTTTTAGGAAACTTTCTTTTTACATTAAAACTTAATTACTTTTTTATAAGACGTTTTTATTTCAAGCATTGTATGCTTTGTTTGATTCAATTGTTTGAAATGTTTAATAAGTAACATTAAAATCTATTTTAGAATCACAAAGATAGGATTATGCATTCTTTCATTAAAAAAAATAACCGTGAACATATTTACAGTATAAGCCTTGCCAGTGACACATGAGAAAGATTTTTTTTAAATAATCGTTCAATAATCGTAATCGAGGTAACCTGTTCGATTAATCGCGATTATGATTTTAGCCAAAATCGTCCAGCCCTACTTTGACCCCACATGAGCTGCTGCTCCCGGCGAGTGTGTGTGTGTGTGTATGTGTGTGTGCGTGCGTGTGTGTGTGTGTGAACAGCTCCGATTTCCTCACACACACGCATTGAACATTTCAAAAACTTTTAGCCTTTTATTTTGAAACCGGAGTCTGACAAAGATGGAGAGACTCAAGAAGTGACAACGTGTAGAAGCAACAGACGTTTCTGAATGGTTAGTTGATGAATTTATGTATCTGATGTGGAGTTAACCATCTTCTAGTCATTGATTAGCTTATTCTGTCTTGATAATCTATAAATCCTGTTCCCGGGGCGGAGTTTATGTAAATTTTAGGGTTTGTGATGTCACTAACCTGTGAAGAAGCTCATTGTAGTTCCTACCAGCCGTTTGTTGTAGTCCTTAAAAAGTGATTTCTGTAAAAGAAAATACCCCTTTGCTTTGAACTTTGAGCATAAACAACATCTGCAAAGTTACGACACTCAAACAGCAACATTACACACTAACTAAAGTTAGAAAAGTCAAATAACAATCAACCACCCCTTTAAATCACGTGTAGAGCTGCAATGTACAATGCAAATGTGTTGGCTATATATGTTTTGTGTGTGTGTTTGTAGGTTAGGCTGCCCAGGCTTCACACTGCCAGAACACAAACCCACGCCTGTTGAAAAAGGAGTGTCGAAATCTCTTTTCTTCCCCGACGAGGCCATCAACAGACACCCTAGATTCAGGTGAGAGATCATGTGACCCAGGCTATCGCTGTCGTGTCGAAATGAGACATTAGCTACGTTTACATGGGCACTTTTTGTGCTTCAATCGGAATGAATTCATTCCAACTTAAGAGTCTGAATGTAGTGTTTATATGAACCATAAACATGTGATGGGGTTGATGTGCGTGTTTATGTCATTGAATTTAATCTTTAGACATGCGCACAAATATACAGAGTTTTGCATACAAACCATCCTCCTTTTCTTTGTTTTATAAAGAAGACATACGTCATTACGCTCTTTCTACGTCATCGCACGCGCAGTCCTTTCAGTTTCGGTTTTCAATCCGATCGAGTGTTTACATGTTTACAAAAGAAATAAAATTGTAATCAGATCTGGGCAATTCATTCCTAATGACGACGTTACATGTCACTTTTTTATTCTGATTGTGGAATAAACGTAAAATGTAAACGCAGCAGTGTGCGAGATCATGTGACCCAGGCCACTAACAGTGGTTTCCTGTAGAAAAGAGACGGTGTGAGTTTATATTGCAGCTGAGTGTGTTTGAAGTGTCATCTGATGCAGAACAATGTGGAGTTGTTTGCGTAAGCTTGAGCTCTGAGGCATTTCAGGGGCATTATGGGAAATATCAGCTCAACAGACAATGATCTTCCACATACCAGTAGCCGAGAGCTTTAGGCTATGTTTACACGGAAACGATCTGAAGAGAAAACGCAAAAGTGGCGTTGCGTTATCACTTTTTATTCTGCGTTTAGACCAGCGTTATCGGGGGGAAATCCGCGTGTATATGATGACGCAAAAGTGTGTGAAATTCGATGTAGTATGCACTCCAGGCGGCTAGGTGGCGATGTGAAGCACTGCGACACAACAAAACCAATATCTAAGAATATTTTGTACAACTGCTGAAAAGACTCTTGTATGTTTATCAGAGCTGCTACGGCAACTTGAAGGTCCGACGTATGGAAATAATCCGACATATTGGGGTTATTTTCCTGTAATGGCGCATGCCTGTGACGTAAACACGTACGCGACGAGAGCCACAGTGAGCAGATTTGCGTTTTTACTGTTTAGATGGGAACGCGACGGTGGAGAGTTTTTAAGATCTCCACTCTGGAGGGTGGTTTCACTTTTTTGCGTTTTTAAGCCTCCAAAACGCCGTCGCCGTGTAAACGAAAGGCACATCCGATAAAATATTTTTACGTTTTCACCCAGAATCGTTCTCGTGTAAACAGGGCCTTAGAAAAGCTGTTCAAGTTCTGGTGCTTGCTCATATTTACCCATCGTCCTTCTCTCACACTTTGTAACACATCTTTCCCTCGTGGCCCTAAAATTATAGCCCATTTAATTTTTTTATATTATTTTATTTCATTTTGATGATATTTTTTTATGTTTTTTAATGCAATTTTTTGGGAGATTTTATTTAATTTACCTTTAAATGACTAGATTTCATCAATAAATAATAAATTAATAGTAATTTAAGCACATTCCTCACTTTTTTCAACTTATAATCAAAATAACTCACAATTTCTTGCCTAACTCATAAAATTAAAATGCTTTTAATTCAGCTCAAAATATCTTACATCGTGTGTCTTTGCCGACCTCTTGTGAAAAAACAATAATAAAACATGATATTTCATGACTCTAGATGTCCTTATTACTCTATATGGAGCAAATGAGCTGTTCCGCTGGGTCCTAAAGTCCGTTCATTTCAGTATGCATTCAGATACACATGTAGACGTTATAAAATAATATTTTGGAAAAGTTTTAGAATTTTTGGTTTGAATTTTGAGCATTTTTAGGTTTTTCTGTGTGTCCTGAAGCATTCCTCGCATTCCATTCATTCCTAAGGGGGTCAAATTGACCCGCGAGAGAAGGATTTGTTACTTTTTTACATTTCAACCACAAAACTTGAAACTAATACATTTTTTTGTGTATTCGAGGTTCAAGTGTGACAGAAGTCCTAGGGTCTTGGACCTCTCTGATAAACACTCAATTACCATTTTTTATTTTTTTTATTTAATTAAATTAAAAACCCGAGGGAAGGATGAGGTTACAGTAAGTTAAAGATTTCAACCAGCCACTAACTCTAAGCACATAATTGATCCTGCTCTGTGTAACCATGTAATGTTTCTGAATATTGGATGCATCTGAATGAGGTATGGATGCTTTAACTAATGCATCAATGTGTGTTACAGCACTCTGACCAGAAACATACGCCACCGGAGGGGCGAGAAGGTGGCGATTAACGTACCAAGTAAGTCTTTTGATTTGTTTTTTTGTAAATTATAGAAATTACAGTTGTTTCTGTAAGTCAATCTTGCTCTGGAAATAAAATAAATAATATATGTCTGGTTTCATTTGATCTCCTCCTTATGCCGTGCAGACTGTATATTATGTATATGTAAGACAGGAAGGGCACAGAGAAATTTGACATTTATTATGGGTTTATGTAAAGATTGTTTGAAGTTCACTTAAATTTAAAGTTATATATTTTTTTAAGCCTAATAGATGTTAAAAAATGTATTGTTTTCAATCACACTGTAATGTTGAATGGCTATAATTCATGTTTAAAATTGGAGGGGAAATTTGAATTTAATTTTTCAAAAAATTTGAAATGTTTTCAACATTGATAATAATCATAAATGTTTCTTGAGCATCAAATCATCATATTATACTGATTTCTGAAGGATCATGTGACACTGAATACTGGAGTAATGATGCTGAAAATACAGCTTTAATCACAGGAATATCGATCGAAATTAATTCACAATCTCGAACTTCAAATAAAAAAATGGAATCGTCGATGTTGCCACGCCCCCATGTCACGTCCGGTCGGCGTGCCAAGCGGATAAAACACGCGTGTTGAAGTGCTGCGAGTCTATGGTCAACCTCCTCTAACTTACCTACAGCCACTCAAAAGATAGCATGGCAACTGCAGATGCAGGAGACCCATCGACAGAACTTGAACCCCCTCCTCTTTCATTGAAGTCGCAGGTGTGGACGTTTTTTGGATTTCCAGTGAGTTATGTTGACAACGTTCGCGCTTCAAAAAAGCCACAGTTTGCAGACATCCCAAGTCTCGTGGAAGTTCCGGGAGTCTCCCGGATATTGACACATCCGAGACAGAAAAAACTGTGCGAAAAAATCGAAAATTTAATCGAATTGAGGATTTGGAGAATCTTGACACCCCTACACAGGAATAAATTACTTTTTCATATATATTAACATTGAAAATAATATACTAATATTTCACAATAATACTGTTTCTTACTGTATTTTTATCAAATAAATGCAGCTTTGTTGAGCATAAGGGACGTCTTGCCAAATCGTAATGATTCAAAAGCGGGATCTTTGGACCAATGAGATTTCACAGTGGGCGGAGCTACCAGTGATGACATAATTACATACAGAAGGCCCCTATTCACATTGCAGCAATTTACTATAAAGATTTCTGTGAAAGAGGGCGCTTTTATCTAGAGATGCACCGATATGAAAATTTTGTCCGATAATTCTTTATATTTAAAAAAGCAGATAACCGATATATTGGCCGATAAATCCAAATCCATTTTTTAAAATAATTTTTGAAGGCCTGATTACTAAAAAAAAAGTCTCACGATTTAAAAGTTATGTCCCAAGCACACCAAATTATAATCATGTTCTCATGATAATTTTATGTTGTCTATATGCTGCACATGTTGCACTTATACAGCATATGTTGAACTGTATTTTCCTTTTTGATTCCAATCATATTTCAAGCTATTCAAAACCATCAAGTGTGTATCTGAAGTGTCTCAGCTGAAGGAAATAATCCATTATTCATCGGTTTTAATAATATATCGACCAAATTTTCTTAGCGGCCCGATAACGATAACATGAAAAATGACCAAATATTGTCCGATACCGATATGGTGGCCGATATATCGTGCATCTCTACTTTTATCGCTTCTTGCAAGCTTGGTAGGACATTCTGCAAAAAGTCAAATTTGTTTAGTTTCAGAAGCTAAAGATGTGTTTCCCCTGAACAAAACTTATTCAGACTCCATATATGATTTTTTATATTTTTTTACTAGTGGGTATAGGACACTAGTTCACATAGTTAATTTATGTAAGTGAGGATAGCAAGGTGTCTGAATAAATGTGAGTTTTACTGTGTATTGCTGCATAGTTTCTGTCGCATTTCCAATGGCTCATCTTTTGACCTGCGTTTCCTTCTCAGTTTTTAAAGATAAAAACACCCCATCTCCGTTTGTGGAGACATTTCCAGAAGACGATGGAGAAGCGGCCCGGGGAGCCCTGCCCGATCACATCTACATGGACGCCATGGGCTTTGGCATGGGGAATTGCTGCCTGCAGGTGACATCACCATTACTCTCATCCACTTGCATTGAGAATACTCGGGTCATGTGATTGACATCGGATCAATGTTACAGGTGACCTTCCAGGCTTGCAGCATCAGAGAGGCGCGATATCTTTATGACCAACTGGCCGTTTTCTGTCCAATAGTGGTAAGAGGATGACAGAGCGTCCATGTTATATTTCAACAGAGTGCCAAAGGCAAAAATAAAACTGTCTGAGTAGATAAAGCACAACAAGAACCGCATTTAGAAAACAAGTCAGGTTGTACTTTATTTTAAAGGGATAGTTCACCCAAAAGTGATAATTCTGTCAGTATTTACTCTCCCTCATGTTGTTCAACCCCGTAAGACCTTCGTTCATCTTCAGAACACGAATTAAGATATTTGTGATTAAATCTGAGAGCTGGATCACTTCTCCATAGGCTTCTCTGGGATTGACACTTGTTCCCCGAAAAGTTATTAAAGACATCGTTAAAATAGTCCAAGTGACGACAGTGGCTCAATCTTAAGTTTATCAAGCGACGAGAATACTTTTTGTGCGCAAAAACAAACAAAAATAACGACTTTATTTCAACTATTCATTTCCTTCTCTGTGGGCCTCGAGTGAGTTCACTAGTGTAACAGCGCAGCTCTTCTGTGTTGTACATCACACACATCACACACATGACCGGCGCCGGCCAGTAGTGAGCCTACGTGTGACGTACAACACAGTAGCGCTGCGCGTTTATGAGTGAGTCACTGAATCATTCATTCACCCGACTCATTCAAACGGTTGATTCGTTCAGGAACGAAGCAGGTGACTCTTTATGACTGAGTAAAATATAAATATAAGACAAAACCCATACATGGGCATTTTTTTGCTCTCATAATTGACCCTTCGCTAAGCCCCGCCCTCCTTAGTCACTGTTGCTACGCCTGTCAAGCTTTCGCGCCTGGCACGTCTATTACAGTGTGTATGCACCGGTGTCAGACATTCCCAATGAGATAATTAGTAATTTTTGGCGAACATGTGAAATATCTGAGAGAGCAAGACAAAAGGGACTGCAGTGTGCATTCGAGGGATATATTCACGATATAATATGCAACCGATATTATAAGAGTTGCATATTACCAAAATCTAATTAACTGTAATAATTCTCTAATTAACCAAAATTAGAGAATCATTTCATAAAAATTGAAGCTAAAGCCTATAGTCCCAGCCATACGCTAACCATTCACATGGGAAACACACAAATCGTTAAAATATGTGCAATATGAACAAAGAACTGTAATTATTTCCAACTTCCAAGCAATAGTGTTTTTGTTAATCCTGTGGACATGTAGTTGTGAATGTGGTCTCCCACACTGCTGATCCACGCACATCATTTCTCCCCTCGGCTTTTAGATTTTCGGGAAGAAAAAAAATTCCACTCCCCCGTCCAAACTTTTATGATACCGGGTATCAGATTTGCACAATCCATACGCTCAACGCTTCGGCATGTTTCCCTCGCTCGAAAGCTTGCCAGACCTCCCGCACCTAGTTACGGTTGCTAAGACACGATTGGCCAGTGGCGGTTTTCGGGCGTGGCTTAGCGAAGGGTCAATTGTGAATTTCAGTGAATTTCAACTGCATTCTAATAGAATTCATCACTCTACATCATGATCATAAACTAAACTTTATGCAATTTAAGATGACGTATCTGGGATGGGGTGAGTGCGTTAACGTTATTTTATATATATATATATATATATATATATATATATATATATATATATATATATTATTATAATTTATTTATATTAGTACAGGTGAAATTCGAAAAATTTGAATATTATGCAAAACTTCATGTATTTCAGTAATTCAAATTAAAAGGTGAAACTAATATATTTAGTATATATAACTATATACATATGCATGATTATACTTTTCAGAGGCCCGACATTTCTGTATTTAAAATCCTTTTTTTGTATTGATTTCATGTAATATTCTAATTTTTTTGAGATTTTGAATTTGAGGTTTTCATAAGCTGTAAGACATAATCATCAAAATTATAACTTTTGCACGATTTTTCGAGTTTCACCTGTAGTAGTTGAAGACACTTAATATAAAATGGGACAGCAGAGAAAGTAAAACTATGCATCACAGAAAAAAATATGATTCATGATTCTATATTAAAATTCCTGTTTATACTGTTGTTAAATAAAATGTATAAATATGGGGAGATGGACTTGCAAACTTTCATGCATGATGTTACTGCATGTAGGACTGCTTTTAAAAAATCAAAATAACATCCAAATATTAATGTATTGAATTGAATAGAATTTAATAGTAGTTTTAAAAAAGGATCTTCTAACTTTGACCCTAGTTGAAAATTTACATTATACATGAAGTAATATATAACCACCGTCATCATGTGTGTTGTGTGCTTAGCAGTTTTATAACCTTTTAAGACTCTGTTGTTAATGTTTCCAGAAAGGCCCAGTGTTGAGCTCTTAGTGTTGATGTGTGTGTGTGTGTGTGTGTGTGTGTGTGTGTGTGTGTGTGTGTGTGTGTGTGTGTGTGTGTGTGTGTGTGTGTGTGTGTGTGTGTGTGTGTGTGTGTGTGTGTGTGTCTGTGTCTGTGTCTGTGTCTGTCTGTCTGTGTGTGTGTGTGTGTGTGTGTGTGTGTGTGTGTGCAGATGGCGCTCAGTGCCGCCTCTCCGCTGTACCGCGGGCTGGTTTCAGACATCGACTGCCGCTGGGGTGTGATCTCTGCGTCTGTGGACGACCGGACCCCGGAGGAGAGGGGCCTGGAGGTGAGGACACCACACACACACACACACACACACACACACACACACACACGCAGCAGCTCTTATTCTCATTTGATATTCACATTTGTACTTACAAAGTTCTCACTTTGTAAATTCTCAAAAGGGACAATTTGGATGAGATTAGTTTTCTTTTTAAATGATTAACGGAGTCATTTTATGTATGATTCACACAGGTCTGGGATCTCTCTAATTATTACTGAAGTGCGATGGTCTATTGTTTGGACGAGGGAATTACGGATCTTTATGTTCTCTGTAATTATGTAATTTAGTGAAGGAATTAAGCCCAAAAAACTAAGGATAGTTCACCCAAAAAGGGAAATTAGCACATGATTTACTCGCCCTGAAGCCATCCTAGGTGTATATGACATTTTTCTTTCAGAAGAATACAATCAGAGTTATATTACAAAATGTTCTGGCTCTTCCAAGCTTTATAATGGCAGTGAATGGCTGTTTCTGTTTTGAAATCCATAAAAGTGCATCTATCCATGATAAAAGTGCATCTATCCATGATAAAAGTGCATCTGTCCATGACTAAAGTGCAACTATCCATGATAAAAGTGCATCTATCCATGATAAAAGTGCATCTGTCCATGATAAAAGTGCATCTATCCATCATAAAAGTGCATTTAACCATGATAAAAGTGCATTTAACCATGATAAAAGTGCATCTATCCATGATAAAAGTGCAACTGTCCATGATAAAAGTGCATCTATAATCATAACAGTGCATCTATCCATCATAAAAGTGCATCTGTCCATCATAAAAGTGCATCTGTCCATCATAAAAGTGCATCTATCATCATAAAAGTGCATCTGTCCATCATAAAAGTGCATCTGTCCATCATAAAAGTGCATCTATCATCATAAAAGTGCATCTATCATCATAAAAGTGCATCTGTCCATCATAAAAGTGCATCTATCATCATAAAAGTGCATCTATCCATGATAAAATTGCATCTGTCCATCATAAAAGTGCATCTGTCATGATAAAAACGCATATATCCATGATAAAAGTGCATCTATCATCATAAAAGTGCATCTATTCATCATAAAGGTTCATCTATCCATGATAAAAGTGCATCTATCCATCATAAAAGTGCATCTATCATCATAAAAGTGCATCTGTCCATGATAAAAACGCATCTATCCATGATAAAAGTGCATCTATCATCATTAAAGTGCATCTATCCATGATAAAAGTGCATCTATCATCATAAAAGTGCATCTGTCCATGATAAAAGTGCATCTATCATCATAAAAGTGCATCTGTCCATCATAAAAGTGCATCTGTCCATCATAAAAGTGCATTTAACCATGATAAAAGTGCATCTATCCATGATAAAAGTGCAACTGTCCATGATAAAAGTGCATCTATCCATCATAAAAGTGCATCTATCATCATAAAAGTGCATCTGTCCATCATAAAAGTGCAACTGTCCATGATAAAAGTGCATCTATCCATGATAAAAGTGCATCTATCCATTATAAAAGTGCATCTATCCATGATAAAACTGCATCTATCCATGATTAAAGTGCATCTATCCATGATAAACGTGCATCTATCATAATAAAAGTGCATCTGTCCATCATAAAAGTGCATCTGTCCATCATAAAACTGCATCTATCCATCATAAAAGTGCATCTATTCTAGAGGTCGACCAATAGTGGATTTTACCGATACCGATATTTAGGTTTGACCATTAATGCCGATAACCGATAATTCAATCGATATTTTTTAAAATGGATACTGGATTAAAAACAAACATAACACTCACAAGTAAAACAGTGCTGAACTGAAATGTGCTAAATTAAATAAATATATAAATATTAATATATTAAAATAAGAAGTTCTACAGAACGAACTCTATATAGAAAATAATTTAAACATTAAAATATTAAAAGTTTCGTTAGCTATAACCTAGAAACATACGTAAATTTCATAGTAACACTTTGCAAGTCGCATTTGTTAACAAGGATGTATTAGCTAGCTTTCATGAACTATATGCATTATGCAATATACGTTTTTACTGCATGTATTAATATGAGCAATGCAATTGAACCTTTATCATTCATGTTAGTTCATAGTACATTAACTAAGGTAATAACAGATAAAATAAGAATTAAAACTCTATTTCAAATGCATTAGTAAATGTTGAAATTAACAAACTAACAATGAATAATACTTCTACAACTTTCATTAACCTTAGTTAATGCTAAAAATGTAATCTTCTTGTAAAGTGTTACCATTTCATATAATTCCAAAAAGTCATTCTTAAAGATGGCCATTAAAATTTAATAAAGACTAGAGCCCGACCGATATGGATTTTTGGGTGCCGATACCGATGAAAAAAGCTAGATACCGATATATCGGCCGATATTATTTATGTGTATATCATAATACTGTAGCAATATTATGTGTATTATAGTACAGTACCAGTCAAAAGTTTGGACACTTTCCTATTGGTGTATAAAAACTTTTGATGGGTACTGTGTATATAGAATACACAGTATAAACAGAATAAACATAAAAGTTCTGCAATGATCACTCAAATGTGGTGATCAAACACTTGTGTGACAAAGATATGTAATGGAGGCAGGGGGAATGATAGAATGAGAATGATACATTTGAGCTGTAACCAAACTAGTTTGCATTGCATGTTATATTATATTCTAAATACTGTTGCATAATCTTCACTAACGACTTTGTCTTTTAATTTAGTCACGTTATATAAAACATAACTTGTATCAATAAATATATCAAAAGTGTCACTGACAACCTTATTATCTTCTATTTTTAGTCTTAATTCCTCTAATCTCTACCAGTGGAGGAAGAACTCAGATCTTTTTACTAAAGTAAAATGAATAATATCAAAATGAAAACGTTTTTAATTACATATGTAGGCTACAGTACTTTTATACTATTTTAAATAAGTAGTAAGCTATAAAGTTTTATAATTATATAAATGATTGGAATATTGCTTGATGTTGTAACGTAGCGTTATAGGCAGAATGAGCTTTAACACTGTGTCTACACACCGGACGCAGCCGCTATCACTCGCGTCGCAACAGCTGTTTACCCGCGACCCGTTACAAAGCAGAATGGGGCATCAGTTTACTGTCGGAAATTTGTCGCTCGCGCAACGCATTTTAATCAATGTTTCATCAACCATTTGCCTGGATTTAATAAATAATAAGTAAATATAGCAGATAATAATCAGGACTTCTCAGCTGCGCGCTTGCAATAGTCACAAGCTCACACGATAGGTGACAGAGGCTGGCAGCAGAGAAATCAATTCTGTGAATTACACTGCGCAAATCAAAAGTAATAGTCTTTTCTAATCTACTACCCACCGGATGAAGAAGGGTTGGCTCTCAACAGAACATAAAAAATTCATTTTATTTTATTTTTCGTGTTCGCATTAATGAGTGAAAAACAATGTTAAGGACGTGACAAGCTCTGAAAGCGCCACTAAAGTGCTTTAAAAATTTCACAGAGACATCAAACAGAAAGCACAAAGCCTTTCATTAAAGTGAATTTAGTTTTGTATTAATTGTATCTTAATTTTAATCAATGTTTCATCAACCAATTGCCTGGATTTAATAAATAAGAAGTAAATATAGCGGACAATAGATAATCTCGACATGGAGGCGTCGACGCGTGAACTGGAGGTCGTCTCATGCATAAATTAACCGAAACTCAGCGTATAAACCTGAGAAATATATCTATATTGAAATGCCTACTTTTAAACAGAACAATTCACATCGAAAGACAGACTACTCTCTGCTGTAATCCGTATGCAATGTGCATTTCTCTCTGGCGTGTTCACTGAAGATCGCGAGTCAGCGTCGTCAACTTTGCAGCAACACTGACTGAAAACACTTGTTTATTAATAAACAATTAAAATGTCTCTTTGCTATACTGTATTTGATGTATTCACAATCATTACTTTTGCCAGTTCTTTGTGACAGCTTTTAGGTGCTTTATTGGCAGCGCCACCCTTACATGAATCACCGCACCCGCATTTTTAAAAATATTCATTTATCGGCCATTATAAATGCCGATACCGATAGTACCGATAGTAAAATGCCTAATATCGGCCCGCCGATATATCGGTCGGGCTCTAATAAAGACCTATATTACGTATACGTAATATAGCCTATGTATGGTCTCTCACTTTATTTGCTTCTATTTTAGAACACTTGATGATTATCTGATCAAAGCAACAAGATGTATTGTAGTGATAAAAAAAGAAGTGTTCTCTCTCTCCTTGCTGCACACAGCCTTACATGCTAACGTAAACAGCCAGTGATAGTTTTTTATTTGTACTCTAGAGGCCGCTCTCGCTCTGTATAATGCCAGCAGTCTCTTCTCAGCGCTCTCGTACTGTGTAATGACTCCGCAAAGTTCTCAGCCGCTCCAGCAACGGACGCAACCCGGAAAAACTATCGGTGTGGATTTTTACCTGTAACGATTGTTCCACCAATCAACTATCGGTGCCGATTAATCGGTCGATCTCTAATCTATTCATCATAAAATTTCATCTATCCATGATAAAAGTTCATCTATCCATGATAAAAGTGGATCTGTCCATCATAAAAGTGCATCTATCCATCATAAAAGTGCATCTGTCCATCATAAAAGTGCATCTATCCATCATAAAGGTTCATCTATCCATGATAAAAGTCCATCTATCCATGATAAAAGTTCATCTATCCATGATAAAAGTGCATCTGTCCATGATAAAAGTGCATCTGTCCATCATAAAAGTGCATCTGTCCATCATAAAAGTGCATATATCCATCATAAAAGTGCATCTATCCATCATAAAAGTGCATCTATCCATCATAAAAGTGCATCTATTCATCATAAAAGTGCATCTATCCATCATAAAAGTGCATCTATCCATCATAAAAGTGCATCTATTCATCATAAAAGTGCATCTGTCCAAAAATTTGTCGTTCCTCCATCTTGACTGAGCTTCAGTGTTACGGAAAGGCTGAAGCTGATTGGTTGGTTCTTGTCTGAAAAGTTGGGATTTTTTCTATCATTCTATTATGAACAAAAAATGTGACGTGAACATAATATGGCCTCTTTAAAATGAATTCTCTATCTGTTTCTCTGCAGCCGCTGAAAAACAACAAATTCAAGATCAATAAATCCAGGTATGATTCGATTGACAGCTACCTCTCCTGCTGCGGGGAGAAATACAATGACATTGAGCTGACCATCGATGAGGAGATCAACAAACAGCTCCTCGATGCAGGTGAACACACACACTGACACAGTCCCCTGTCTTATGTACATTCTGCAATAGAAAATAAAAACACACACACCGACACCCCGTCTACATCGACCTCAGTGAGAAGACGTTATATATTATAATAGGGGCTTTCGCACCGGAGGAACCTTTTCATAGTTCCTAGAAATATTGTCAGAAGTTCCTGGATATCGGCGTGTTCGCACCGCAGGAACTAGGAACGATTTTAGTTGTGGGAACTCCTTATGGGGGAAATAAATGAGCTCATGTACTTCAGAGTCGGTCTAAAGTAACCGGCGTTATAGGATCTACAGTGACGTTAGTGTTCGCTGATTGGCCGAACGCACGCGAAACACCAGCACCCGCCATTTTTATAAAGCCATGTAAACACAGATTATAGCCTATATATTTACTCCAGAAACTCTACGAACATGTAAAACACTGATAGATGAAGCTCTTCACCTTTACACTGAGGAGAAAACCCAACGCAACTTTGAGGAGACCGAGAGAAACATGATCATGTAATTCAACACTGGACATAAACCACACGACATATGCTAATCATTTTTCATCACGGTCTACTTTCTATGTATAACAGCTCTATCTAATAACGTATTAGACAGGAGTGTTAGACAGATCGTGAACTAATGAACAGGAGAATGTGAGCGCTGTGTGTTCAGTCGTTCTCAGCGCCGTCAAAATAAAAGTCACAACAACAAGCGCGTCTCACGTCACTTCAGAGTTCCTACTAGCGCTGCGAACGCAAGCAGGAACACGTTCATAAGGGACCGTTAGTTCTCTGGGAAACTCCCTGGAGACTCGATCCTATAATTACTGGAGCAAAGGCCTCTAATGTGTTCGTTTGCAGCACTCGATGTAGACGGTGTGAAACCACTGGGGTGTGTGCTCTCGTCAGCTCTGATCAGTGTTTGAGCGCTGTGTTTTGCACTGTTGCAGGCATTGACAAACTGCTGGCACAGCACATCGCACACCTCTTCATCCGGGACCCGCTCTCGCTCTTCCAGGAGAAGATCCACTTGGACGACGAGAACGAATCGGACCACTTCGAGGTATTTAAAGGAGGAGTTCACTTCAGAATTAAACTCTCCGCCACGTCATCCGAGGTGTTCATGTCTTTCTTTCTTCTGTCAAAAATACATTTTTAAAGGGAGCAATTCCAGGATTTTCTCCATATAGTGACTTCAATGGAGTCCAACGGGTCGAAGGTCCAAAATGTGAGTTTCAGTGCAGCTTCAAAGTCTCGACACGATCCAGCCGAGGAATAAGAGTCTGATCTAGACAAACCAGCGCACATTTATAACAAAATAAAAATGTATATACTTTTAACCACAAATGCTCGTGCGATGCTCCACACATTACATTATCACGTTGAAAGGTCACGTGTGACGTAGGAGGAAGTACCTGGAGTGTTTTTTCCTCAAAAACCTTAATTTCTTTTATACAGAAGAAAGAAAGACATCTTGGATGACGTGGAGGAGAGTAAATCATCAGGAAATTATAACTCTGAATTGAACTAATCCTTTAAAATTAACATGTGATTTTTACTGTTCTAGCAACATTACCAAACAAGAAATGTTAATATTAGACCAGTGTTTGCCACATCATATAGCATGTGAGAATGAACCACGGTTTATTTTGCATGTTCCAGAATCTTCAGTCAACCAACTGGCAGACAATGAGGTTCAAGCCCCCCCCTCCAAACTCTGACATCGGGTGGAGAGTCGAGTTTCGCCCCATGGAGGTATTAAACACACACACACACAAGTGCGCACACACACGCGCACACACACACATACACACACGCACACACACACATACCTGTCTGTGTGCCAGCAATGCAAGCCGAAGCGACTGACTGTGTGCTTAGCAAAGCTTAGCCGTATACTGTGTGTGTGTGTGTGTGGGAGGGGGGGGGCGAGGATGTTTTTGAAACATTTTTTTTTTTTTATGAAAATAAGTCCTGAACCACTGGGTATTTGATGCACCTGTTAATGTAACAATTATAGAATAACTATTAGTGAAACAATATTGGAACATGTACATTACATTTTAGTTCATCAAGTAGAGCGAGATTTCACTCTAACGGGCGTTTCACACTGCAAGTGAATATCTATTTCAAGCCATGCATGTTTGTGCAATTGCCATTGGATTTTTTACTTTGCAAAAAAAAAAAAAGTTGGGAAACGCTCATAAACACCTCTCTTTGGGTTCATAATGGATTACATAATTCATTTCGATTTGAATTGGTTATTTAAAGGAGTGGTTGATTTATAATTTCACTTTTCTAACTTTAGTTAGTGTGTAATGTTGCTGTTTGAGCATAAACAACATCTGCAAAGTTACAACACTCAAAGTTCAGAGCAAAGCGAGATATTTGCTTTTACAGAAATCACTTTTTAAGGACTACAACAAACGGCTGGTACGAACTACAATGAGCTTCTTCACGGGTTAATGACATCACAAACCCTGAAACCTTTACAGATTATCAAGACAGAATATGCTAATCAATTCCTAGAAGATATTTAACTCCACATCAGATACATAAGTTCATCAACTAACTATTCAGAAATGTCTGTTGCTTCTACAGGTTCTTCTTGAGTCTCTCCATTAATTGTCTGACCGTTTGATCATAAAAGGCTAAACGTTTTAGAAATTTTCAGCACGTGTGTGTGTGTGTGAGGTAAAAGGACACAAGCTCTTGAAGCTCCGCCCCCTGTGCCGGGAGCAGCAGCTCATTTGCATTTAAAGGGACACACACAAAGCAAGGCATTTTTGCTCACCCTCAAAAAGTGACAATTTTAACATGCGATATAAAAATATCTGTGGGGTATTTTGAGCTAAAACTTCACATACACACTCTGGGGACATCAGAGATTTATTTTACTACATCTTGTTGAAAGGGCATTATACCACCCCTTTAAATTTCACATTTCAAGCTTTCTATAGATATAATTCTTATCGTGAATGAGGGATGTGTACAGAGAATTTCGGTTCATTTGTGACGCGCTCCAGAAAGGAGACAGTGACGGCATAAAGCGTATCCTGTTTGTACGTGCTTGTTTTTTCTTTATTTTACAAAAGCATCACGTTTTGTTGTTATAATGAGAGTATAAAAATAAAATGATACCCTTTACAGTTTCTAATGATGTCTTTCTCTAATATGTACAACAAAAAACGACAGAGTATTTTAAGTTCTCTCCACTGTAATGAGGAAAACAATCCTAGCGTGTTGGTCAAAGGATAATTTAACATGCCAATTTTAAAACTCGATTATAGAACAATACGTATCGCCAGTTGTGCCAAAACACTTATTTATAAACTTCAATATTTCATACAAAATAATCACAAAATGCAATAGCACAACATGCTGTCAACATAGACTCCATCCATCCCAAAATACGACATGATCTTGACCGATATTGTGAAATTCACCCTATTTTATGCAAAAATTGGTTTGGTTTTGCATAAACATGAAATGCCTAATATCATGTGTAACATTTTTTGTTGTTTTTTTTACAGGTCCAACTGACAGATTTTGAGAACTCTGCTTATGTCGTATTTATCGTCCTTCTCACCCGTGTGATCTTGTCCTACAAGCTGGATTTCCTCATTCCATTATCAAAGGTGTGTGTGTGTGTGTGTGTGTGTGTGTGTGTGTGTGTGTGTGTGTGTGTACGTGTGTGTGTGTGTGTATGTGTATGTGTATGTGTATGTGTGTGTGTGTGTATGTGTATGTGTATGTGTGTGTGTGTGTGTGTGTGTGTGTGTGTGTGTGTGTGTGTGTGTGTGTGTGTGTGTGTGTGTGTGTGTGTGTGTGTGTGTGTGTGTGTGTGTGTGTGTTTTTACATGTTTAGCATTTTAACTGATTTATGCACAGCAGAAAAAGTGTGATTCTAGGGATGATTTAAATACTGTGCATAATCTTAAAGGCAAGACGAAGTAGAAATGTGCATGCAAGTAATATACATTTGTATTTGTGTAATTTTTTCCAACTCTCTTGGTTTAGGTCGATGAAAATATGAAAGTTGCTCAGAAGCGAAATGCCGTGCAAGAAGGCATGTTTTATTTCCGGAAGGACGTCTTTAAAGGTTAGTTGTTAAAGGAGGTCATTATCGTTTATATCGGTGTTAAGCTGTGACATGTTTATAAAGGCACAACTGAACTCGTGTGGATATATGTGACAGTGCATGCATTTAAATGAATTATTTGCTACAGTGCACTTGTGTACATACAAGTACAGTATAAAAAAATGTATTCAACAATAACTGCATGTAATTCATTTCTAAAATTACACTGTTGACCAGGGGCCGGTTGCACCAGCTGTGTGCAAGTTACAACTTAGCCTAGTTTTGACGTAAATGGACACTAAGTTACGACTTACGCAATTCTAAATATGTTTGCATAAAACGTATAAACTAAATATTTATGGCAGCCTCCGATCAGGAGTAACGGTCAGACTAAAATATGAGACAGACTGAACTGCATTAATACGCTCTTCTTCTACCTGACAGATTTCAACTCTTTAGACACATGATAATGCTGAAATTTACACTCGCTTACAGTTTAAGAGAGAGAACATTATGTGAAAAGATTACATCTTTAGCGGCTCTTTATCACGGACCCGTCCTAAACAGCGCCGCTGTGTGCATCGGTCCATGTTGTGCATGTCAAATATCAGTCATAATCAATAAACGCAATTTCTTATGTTTTTTGTATCAATATTTATTGATCCGTATTAATTTCATTTTAAATACAGTTTTTGAATGTTATTTACATATAAAAACACTTATGTCATTCATGATCAAGTATCGTATTAAATGGAAACTTATTTTTACCGTTAGTAACGTGAGGCAAAAGAAGTTAGAATGAAGGACAAACGGAAATGCACGGCATTTCAAGCGTATTTGAAAGCTGCTATTGGATCATCGAGGCTAAACGTCATTTTTGCGACTACGCAATACTTTACGGAGAGTTTGCAACCTACTAGCAACGATCTGCCTTACGAACAAATGGTGCAACGGAACAAAGTACAGAGTTAGTTACAAACTAGCTAGTAGTTACTAAGGGTGCTTTCACACCTGCCTCATTTAGTTGGGTTGAATCGCACTAGAGTTCGTTTTCCCCCTTGGTGCGGTTCGTTTGGGCCGGTGTGAAAGCAGCAATCGCACTTGGGTGCGCACCAAACAAGCGTGAGGTGGTCTCGGTACGCTTTCAAACGAACTCTGGAGCAGTTCGTTTGTGGTGAGAACGTGATCCAACCTCGAACAGACCCAACTGCCAAAGAACTGCGCATTTTTGGACTAAACCAGCTGCCGTAGACAGCTGCACTGTGCATTAATGCACGCCTCCTCCTGAAGTGACTTGCGATGCTCCTTCGCCGTGTGCAGTGCATTAAATCATTATTTTCAAGCCGCATCCTCGCTTCATTCTCAAATGTTATTGTTTGCCTAAAGTGGTGTAGACAAACTATATAATACACTGTGACCAGGGATACAGTCAGCCCACACAGTCGTCTCTCCATATTAAAAAGCTGTCTGCCGGATTTTCCTCTTTGTTAACTTCTGGGAGCTCTGGAATTTTCCCGCACGTTAATTCTGACCAATCGAAGTGCAGTTACCTCTGGCCA
This sequence comes from Siphateles boraxobius, assembly GCF_051911475.1. Classification (NCBI taxonomy): domain Eukaryota; kingdom Metazoa; phylum Chordata; class Actinopteri; order Cypriniformes; family Leuciscidae; genus Siphateles; species Siphateles boraxobius. The sequence goes on along the minus strand of NW_027508816.1, from coordinate 4,429,438 downwards.
ATGAGTGATGTGGATGTTGTCACGTGACTGCATTTTGGTTTGTTTCATCAACTCATCATCATCTAATTCGGACCAGAGCAATCAGTGTGGTGTGAAAAGGAACCAAAACGCCTGAAAATGATACAAAGTATAATTTTTCGCCCTTAGTCCGGACCAAATGAACCGAACTACAGATCTGAAAGCACCCTAAGCCTCTAGTCTGGACTCTACGTTCCAATTTAAGAAAGAACTTACGAACGGCTGGTGCAACCCGACCCAGGACTTGACATTAACTGTTTTGTTCACCAGCCACTGTGGCAATGTGATTTTCACTGACCACAGTTTGTTTTTGGGAAAATACATTTCATATCACTGAATTTGTGAAAGCGAATTTAAAACGATAGCAGTTTCTCTCCACTGCTGGGTTGGTGGGTGTTAATTAGTGATGGGAAGTCCGATTATTATTATCCGTGAACTGGTTCTTTCGGACAGTTTGTTTCAATAAACCGGTTAAAAAAAAACGATTCACCAGTTCGTTTACATAATCACACAATGACGTCACATATATACGCAATTCTGTTATTAAAGCACCCAATAATGACGTGAAATGCTGATGTTTTACACATCTAAAGCATATATAGTTAATAATCTAGTCTTAATCAACTCACCTCAATCATAATCACAAACATTTTCTCCAGCCATTAACTCCAGAAACACGTCACCTCGTTCTCCTTGTGAGTTTGCAGGTCTGAGTTAAAGACCATGAGTTTAGTGATTCTCATATTTCTTTCATGATTCTGGTTATTTCCAGGCTGTAACCCAATGTCGGACCCAGCCGCCGCGGCTCAGAACGGGCTGGAGAGCGAGCCGAGTGATGGGGAAGAGTTCACGCTGATGAGCATCGACACCATCATCAACGGGAAGGTGTGTGTTTCTCTGCTCGGCTTTCAGTGTGTTCAGCGATTCTTAGTTCCTCTGGTTAATGTGTGTGTGCCTGTGTGCGTGCGTGTGTGTGTGTTTGTGTGTGTGTGTGTGTGTTTCTGTGTGTGTGTGTCTGTGTGTGTGTGTGTGTCTGTGTGTGTGTGTTGGGTCTGATGTGCTGCTCAGGAGGGGGTGTTTCACGGGCTGATCCCGATGTTGAACAGCTACCTGGAGAACATGGAGGTGGACGTCGACACTCGATGCACAATCCTCAACTATCTGAAACTCATTAAGAAGCGCGCTTCTGGTATGCAAATGTCTTTGACTTCATTACACTGCAGTATTTCCACTGATTCCACTGATTTCTGCAATCATTACAGGTTTGTGTTATAGATAGTGTCAGTTCCCTTTCAGTCGATAACGTCAGACGTAGTCGACGTTCGACTGACTGGGGATCGCGTCAGAGAGCCTATCATCTTCGAGTACTATTGAACGAGCCAATGGAATTGGGGTGCGTGATTTGCATCACACATTCTGCCCCCGCAGCGCGGGTATAAATACGGAAGTGGATGCACGCACTAGTTGCCTTTCACTTCGGAGCCGATCGTCTTTGATGTCTCTGAAGAGTGCTGTTGTATTCAACGAGCGAGTGTGTCAGTGTTCTTGCGGGAAAACCTTCCAGTGTTGGTGTTCTACAGAGTGGTGCAGCGGTGATCGCGAGCTTTTCAGCTCCCAACTGCTGTTTTAACAGCATCAAATTTCTACTGTTTTGTTGTGTGTTGACCGTTGGTTAGAGGGCGAGAAGTGAGTGCTTCACTGTTTTGGTTGAAAGACTAATTCAGTGTTTGCCGCGGTCGTTCCCTGTGTGCTCTGGCACTGGTGACAGTCCAATTCCTAAAAGAGCAATACGAGTGTGAGTGTGTCTTTTTCAAGATGCCATTCCATCCGTGCATTTCTGGGTGCGGTATGGCGCTGTCTCCCTCTGACAGTCACGAAAGCTGTGCCACATGTTTGGGCTTACAACATGCTGAGGCAGCTTTTGTGGATGACTCATGTTCCCATTGCGGGAACATGGCCATCTCGGTGTTGAGATCTAGACTCGTCTTCGTCAGAAGCGTTGGTGCAGTCCCCGCCTCTGGGGCCTGCACTTGCTCTTCCTCTGGGTTACCTTCCCAGAGAAAGACTGGGGTGCCGTCCAAGCTGGGTGATCTGAGGATCACAGTAAGGGGTAATCCGCCCAGCCATGCCCCGTGGATCCCTCACTCCTCTTTCGCACCGCAGCCGGTGGAGCTCCCCAATGAACCTGCTGGTCCCTCTGTAATGGACCGACCAGTCGTTTCATTTGGGGTCCCTCCAGGAGACAGTATATCTGTTGCAGCGTCGGAGGGGGAGCTGGACTCTGGAGATGACGACTCGGCTGCGCTGCCTCCTCCTGGGAGACCAGTGTTGTCCGAGCTAGATCCAGAAATGTCAGCTATGCTGAAAAAGGCCGTCGTGGTGGTAGGGCTCGTGTGGAACCCTCCACCGTGTCCCGAGCCGTCTCGGTTGGATGATTGGTTTATCGGGTTGGGCCGTGCTGGTTCTCAGCCCGCCGCCCCGGTACCTTTCTTTCCTGAAGTGCATGAGGAGCTGACAGGGGCATGGATGGCACCTTTCTCTGCCAGAAACCGCCTAAGTTGCTCCTCCCCCCTCACTACCCTTGACGGGGGAGTGGTGAAGGGTTACGAGGCTATCCCTCCGGAGGAGCGCTCTGTTGCCATGCAACTGTGTCCGGCGACCGCTGCTTCCTGGAGAGGTGATCCTCGTCACCCCTCTAAAGCCTGTAAGTTCTCGTCCGCTCTTACGGGCAAGGCTTACAAAGCTTGTGGGCAAACTGCTTCCTCTCTGCATTCCATGGCGTTGCTCCAGGTCCACCAGTCCCAGGCACTCATGAACATGCACGAGGGTAGCCCGGACCGTGAGCTCATGGGTGAGCTCCGCACTGCAACTGACCTCGCCCTCCGGGCCACGAAGGTTGCAGGTTGCGCTGTAGGTTCGTCGATGTCCATGCTTGTGGTCCAGGAGCGCCATCTGTGGTTCAACCTGGCCAATATGAGAGAAGCGGATAAGGTTCGGTTCCTGGACTCTCCCATTTCCTAGGTTGGGTTATTCGGCGACGCTGTGGAGAACTTCGCCCCTTCGAAAACGCTGAACTTGGACGGGCCCCCCAGGGATGGAGAACTTGCTCTTGGAGTGGAGTATCTTGGAGTATCAGTTCAGAGTCCTTCCCTTCGAGTGCTCCAGAACCCGTTGGGTCTTCAGGTCAACTGGGAAAGAGTAATCTCGCCCACGGGTTGAGTATCTCTTTTTCAGTTTTGGAGTGGACTCGATCCAACACGTCTCTCCAGTGAGAGTGTGTTCAGCTTGTGCTTATTGAAGTGAGAAAGGGTCTCTCTGAAAGGAACTTTCAGTGGCTCCTGGGGCATATGGTAGGCAGCCACTTGGCTTCCTCCATATGAAGACCGCTTCAGCGCTAGCTTCACGATTGAGTCCCGAGGTGACCGTGGCAGAGCAGCTCTCCCTGTGTGACTACGTCATCCCGGTCTGCTGCCAAACCCTCAGCAACTGACGGGCCATGTACAAAGGGTGTGTTTTAACGGGGGCCCGGGCGACCCTCGACTACACGGGCATTCGTGCCTCGAGTTGTTAGACATTGCGACCGTTGATTAAGCTTCCCTTGCAAATCGCAACTCACCCGTCACCTCGTCCTTGGAGTCTCAAGCTTCTGAGGACGCTTTGTTTCACTTTTCCCGCTCTACTCAATCGTGTTGCCGACGAGCCTCACAACAGTTACAGCCAGGGTGAGTGGAGACTCCACCCTCTGGGTACAGCTGGGTCATGACCACTCCGGGGCCGCTCAGTTGCCTTTCCGGGTTCGTCTCCCTGCCAGTTGTTTCTGTCCGAGCGGACAATCCTTGGACAGACACTGTTTCCCAGCTGCCCCAGGGGCCCGCAGAAATGTGTTTCCCCAGTAAGCCTCCTAAAAGCGACTGCGACTCGGGGTCGCCTAGCGCCTGCTCAAGTCAGTGAATTTAATCACACTTCATGTTGAGCAGAAATGCTCCTGAAAATCAGTGAAGTTCATCACACTTAGGTCTTGAGCAGCAAAGCTCCTGTGCTCAGTGAGGTTCTTCGCACTCAAGTGTTGAGCAGAAATGCTCCTGTAGCTCAGTGAGTTTATCACACTCAGGTGTTGAGCAGAAATGCTCCTTTTGGTCAGTGAACTTATCACACTCAAGTGCTGAGCAGAAATGCTCCTGTAGCGCAGTGATCTTCACATGTCATGTTGAGCAATGCTGCTGTCTTTTGCGCCCGTCGCTTGCACCTCGGTGCCAAGTCAGGAGGGAACAGGTCTTCATGGTTGCCCCTTATTGGCCCAACCTGACCTGGTTCCCGTTGACAGCCTTCCTGACTCCCCCTGATTACAGGGACGGGGCACGATGGCACCCACGTTCTACCCCTGGATATATCCGGGCGGTTCTACATCTGAACGTGGAGGTTCAGGCGGTTATCACAGAAATGTGATAGTTACCATCACTTAGAGGTGAGGTAACTTAGAGGTAACATCACCTAAGAGGTGGTGTGCTTACACATTAGAAGTGGAACCTAGTCGTTGAGTGCGTCTTCTCTCCTGAGGAGGTCCTGAAAGCTTTCGATCATTTCAGTGCCCTCTTTCCTGCAAGATGGGTTGGAGTTGGCTGTTTTCCTCCTCCCTCAAAATAATGTTGCCTCTGTATATTTTGACGCATCATGATGCAGAAGCATAGGAAGCATGTCCTGATCGTCAAGTTCCTGAGGGAGCAGGGTATTGTAAATCCTTGTGTCCACCTTTATCCTCTTGGGCCTTATCTTTGGTGCAACTGCACTGAAGAGACCGCCCCTGAGCCACTGCTGGCAGTGAGTTAAAAATTCTGTTATATCAGTTCTCCTGCTCGCTTGTTCTCTACTAGAGGGTAGGGACTTGCTCGCTTTCGGTCAACGTATTGTGCCTGGAGTTCGCGCCAGTTTACTCTCATGAACCGAGACCTCGGCCCTGATTGTGCCCAAGGTTCCTACCTCTCCTGTAATGGGTCAGGTGGTGAGCATGCAAGCGCTGCCTGGAGGAGGCAGAACCAGCCCTGGCTTCTCTGTCCGTCTGCTTCATAGCAGTAATAGACGTGTACAGAACGCAGCCTTAGACCTCAGACCAGCTCTTATCTGTTAGGAATCAGCAGAGAGGGAAGGCTGTTTCCAAGCAAAGTGGCCAATGGATATGGTTGCCTTAGGGCTGGGCGATATGGCCTAAAAAAAAATCCCAGATTTTTTCACAAAAAATCCGATTTACGATTTAAATCGATTTTTTTCTCTCCCTACTTAAAATCAATCTGCAGATGACAAAGAAATTGTTCAAAACAAGTTTTAACTTTATATTGTTTTAATATTCCCTTCTGGGATTTGATCTCGATTAAAGTGCAATCAGAAACAACAAGCCAAAAAGACAAGAGGACAGCCCCTGTCTTTGAAAACAATGAAAATGTAACATAAAATAAAATGGGTGGATTGGGATTGGGGGGATGTGTAAAAAAACAAAAAACTTGCATCACAACAAGTGTATTGTGATTGTCAAATTATTTGGTAACTAAACATAATTTTATTAAGTTTACTGGTATGCTACTGTTTTTATTATTGCTTAACACAAATTTCACAATTTCAATTCAATTCTTGTGATTTGATTCTGATCTTGATTCAATATAAATTCCTTTGGATAAATAGGTACAGTAGATACGTTAATGTGTTAATTGTTCTCCCAAAAAAAAATCACCTAATGCTGTAAACATACAGAAAGCCCTGTCAGCTGGTATTATTAAAGGTTAAAACCAACTCAAATTAAATATAATGCGTTTTTTATTTTATAATGCGTCTAACTAACATGCGTGCTATGGGTCATTAAAAGGCATCCTGAGGTAAATGTAACGTTACGTGACATATGTTGTTCTCCAGCTGTTTTATGGACATCTTTCCGCGGTTGAAAAACACTGATCGATCGATTTTATTACATCTCGATAAGTTTGTAGTAAAGAGTAACAGATGATCGGTTCACGTGCCGCTTGAACTGAGATCTGCCAGCGTTCTTTCACGTCACATTTACAAGCGCCAAAACGGTGTTTATTGTTTGAATTTTGTAATAAAATTGACAGAATCTGAGAGCTGAGAATCTGTTTCATATCGATAGTAACCTTCTCTGTCTTGTCTGTCGGTGTCAGTGTCCTCTTTGCTTCGCGATTTTTCTCTGCGTGCGAAAATGGATGTGTGGCGTGAGAGCGTGTAAAAAGTGACAGAATTGCGTCTCTCACAGTGAACTTGTGAGAGTTGGCAGCCCTGCAGATTCAGCTTGTAAATGTTTACGGCGGATGTGCTTCTGCTGCCGCTGTCTTGCTCATTTGCCATGTTGTTTGTGTATCTCTATCATGGCAAGCGCTGAGCCCGGTCGGAACTACGGGAGCCCAGATGGAAGCGTCGGCGGTTGTTAAAGAGAAAACCGATTTTCATTCAAAAAAATTGGTGTAAACTACACATTCGAGTTAATCGATAAAATCGATTTATCGTCCAGCCCTAGGTTGCCTTATTTTCGGTGAAAAATTCCGAGATGCTCTTGTCCTCTTAGGTGTCAAGCTCCTCTATGATGAGTATTTTTGCTCCGCCTGGGCGTTGACAGAGTGCTTTGCTGACAGATTTAGAGTTGGGGGCTGGGCGACACCTATTGAACCGCTGTTTCCCGTGGGCTCCCTTCTCATGATGCCAGTTTCACCGTTAGCCCGGTTCAAGTGTCTGCTTGCTGCGCCATTCCCCTCCTATGGACTGGATACGTGCGCTTTCTACTCCAGTTGAGTTCTCTTAAGCCGAACCCTGTTGAGTTCCTCCATACCCCTCCGACGTCGGACGTGCGGAACGTCTGGTGTTAGGCCTACCACTCGTAAGCAGTGTGGAACCTGTGTTAAGCTGGGTCCATATGTTGCGGTCCCTACTGTGATCCCAAATGTTTATTTTTCCACGATACGGCTCCCTACGGCGAGCCCGTGTCTTCCCTCGGCAGAGTCTCTCTGCCGTCACTGTCCAGTAAGTCTTCCCCCGTCTTAGGCTGGAGCCACCCCAGTCACATTCTACCCGGTCTCCGCCCAGTTCATATGTGTATTCTCCACGTTACCTCCCTCTGGGTTGGATGTGGCTTCCGCAGCGTCCCTTCCTTCCAATGTACGGGGAACGCTTTCCCAGTGGTCCTGTAGGAACAGCAGTGACTTCCCTGGCCTAAGCCCTGTCCTTTCCGCCTTAAAATTGCGGGGGCATCAGGAGGCTTTGGTTTAGGCACTGGAAGGGGGCAGCTTTAGTGGCGCTTTCAAAGGTTATCCCCATTCAGTCGACCATCGACTACGTCTGACGTTACCGATGGAAAGGGAACGTCCTGGTTGCGTATGCAACCCACCGTTCCCTGAAGGAGGGAACGGAGGACGTAGTCCCCTTGCTACTACCGCTGGACCACCGCTGACCCCGGGTTACGCTCGGCTCCTCAGCGAAAAGCAACTAGTGCGTGCATCCAGATCCGTATAGTTATTCCCGCGCTGCGGGGGCGGAGTGTGTGATGCAAATCACGCACGCCAATTCCATTGGCTCGTTCAATAGTACTCGAAGATGATAGGCTCTCTGACGCGATCCCCATTAAGTCGACCGTCGACTATGTCGACGCAAGCAGGACGTTTTGTGTGCTATCCATTTAGATTTTTTAACCCAAAAGTGATAATTCTGTCAGAAATTACTCTCCCTTATATGGAAATTCAATACCACAGGGAAAACTGCCATAAATACTGTACCTCCATTCAGATCGTTCATCATCTCATAAGTTTTTGATTGTTTGGGCACTTTTGTTGTAATAGCTTACACACAGAACAGGGGAGGCTATATTTGAATCGTTAAACTACATTTCCAAAATAAACAAATAAATAAATACAAACAGTAAATAGAACAATCCAGATTAATAAAATAAGAAAATAAGAACAAATAAACAAATTGTAAATGATAGCACAACAACAACCGAATTAAGAGTGATCTGAAATAAACACGACTAAACTACTGAGCTGAGAAAAACGAAATGAAAGTAATCAAATGTTAAATAACACTGGACAGTTTTCATTGTAAAAGTTAAATAGAGATGAATTCTTACAATTAAAGTTATTTAGTCAAAAGCAGAGTCATTTTTTGTTTGACAACACTACTTCTGACATTATATACACAGCAGTTACACTTTAAGAATGACATACTTCAGATAAACTAGTGATTTTTTATTCTTTCTTTCTTTTTTTTCAGATTGATTATTTGGATGATTTTGCTCATATTTGCTTTGACTTGTGTTTTTCTCAGGTGAGCTGATGACTATGGCGAAGTGGATGAGGGAATTTGTGGCCAAACATCCTCAGTACAAGCAGGACAGTGTCATTACAGACAAGATCAACTACGACCTGCTTCTCAAGTGCGACCGAATCGCCAAGGGGGAGGAGAAGTGTCCCGAGCTGATCGGAGAGCCGGTCAACCGAGCAAAATAAAGCCTGCTTCAAAACTATGCAAATCATATATATATAAAAAGCTCCTTTGCATGAGAGCGAAAGACCAAGTATGTGACAGCAGTCCAGAAAAAAACTAAAACATCTATTTAAAATGGCATGTGTTGATTGCTGACGTCAGCCAAAGGTTTGTTGAATTTGTAAATAGCAGATTTTTTAATATTCGCAAATTATTTTAATAGCTTAAACGGATCCATGATGCAATTGTACCCGAGTGTGTACATATTTCACTCCGGTCTGAGTGTGTGAGAGATTATGTAAATGTAGCAAACACTAAATTGTACATTAGTAATATTTTCATTCTCAAAATGTAAATACTGTACTTCATCAGGCATTAACAAGTGTACTTTCTTTTTTTATGGATGAAACTGTTGATTCTTCTTTTACTACACACAATCAGAAGTTTAAATGCAGAGGACCGTAGAAGTGTGCAGTGCATTGTGTTTTTCACTAACAAATTATATTGAATCATTTTATTGTTTAAAGGGCGGCTACATTTATTTCATCTTAGTTGAGGTTTTGCGTTGTGTAAAGCTTTGTTCACCACTAGAGGGCGCAGAGGGTCTTTTTTAATATAATAATCATGGATAAATAAGTTAGATTAACATTATGCTGTAGATTGTTAGCGTTAATATCGGTATATGGCTTGAAATAAAGTGATTCCTGTACATATTTCAGCTTATTGAGTAGCCAACAATGCATTTTCCTGACCTATCTTTCAAGCCTTGTATCTGCAATTCTTTAAATGCTTTCAATGGAATTTAATTCAGTTCATTAAATCATTAGTAGTCGCTGACAGTGTCTGCCAGCTCTTGATGCCATGGAAGCAATAAAAGCTTAACATACAGTAGGCCTATAAATTAGATTTATTAAGACTTGCTGTGCAATTTATCAATAAACAAATTAAACATTGTGTAAAACACTGCGTACTGATGTCGGTTTTATTTACAGTTTTTCAAGCATTGCAATAGGCAGTAACTTCACACTATTCTGCCTTACAGTTCAGTAAAATGTATTTGGCTCTAATAATGTTTGTACAAAATCCTATGGACGCTGTATTATATAAGCTCTCTTAATAAAGCTCCCATGTCATGATGTTGTTGTAGATTGTGTGAAATAATGAATAGCGTTTGCAAATGTGATACTTGAAGTCCTCGTTGTGTTCATCAGGATATCATTATGTTCTATAAACTTAGAGAGCAAAAAATAAGAGACCAAGTGCACTTACAACTTGAACTTTACTTAGCCAATGTTCGAGATATAATCACACATCGCCATTTAAACTAAGACAACAACTGCAGGATAACCCAGTTTCTAATAGGCTACATAACACACATGGAATCAAAATCCTTTTTTGGCTTTTAGTATGAATATGTTACCCTTACTGTTGTCTATACACTAGTTTGTTTAAAAAATCATATTTAGAAGATTTATTCAGAACTTAGTCTCGCTTTCTGCCAATATGGATCAATAATTTTGATGACATCACTCTGCACTTCAGTAATTACATCAACACTGAATAATGCTGTCAGTTTCAAGGCACTTCACTGGGACTTTAAGTGGATGTTTAAAACATTAGGATATGCTAAATAATAGGGGTTTGTATCACCGCATCATAAAGCATTAGAACACTGAACTATGGCCAGATAGAGCTGAGATCACTTATGACCGTCTTTTAATGCTTACTGACATTTTTGTTAAATAAAATACCACATAAACATTCACAAGAGCTTGGGGGAAATTACAATATCTATATAAAAAGAAGAATTATTAACCAAAGCTTTAAAACAAAAAGTGACATGCTTCTTGTGTGGGCCATGTGAGCACTTTTTCACTGTGATTGTTCCCTTCAACATGGACCACGTGATGCGCTCGATCCATGAGAGCAGCGCTGTGATTGGCCAGATCTGGTTCCACGTGAGAGCAGCGCTGTGATTGGTCCGTTCTAACTTCAACTGAATGGGGTGACTTCAGTTCCTGCAACAGTTAACGCCTTGTACAAAAAAAATATATATTTCTTAAAACACGCTGTCAGAACGCGCGCTTTTCTCTTAGAAAGCCATAATGGAATTCAGAACTGATACATTTACGTTCTTAATCCAGTTGAAACACAAGTGACGACATTTCGAATGTGAATACGTCACCACTCGGAAAGTTTGTTTTCCTGATATTTTAACCTGTTATAAACGTTCCGAATACACGCTGTTTTGTTGTTGTTCTCGGAAGAAAGCGTTTCTGAACTCTTAAATCTGCAGAGAAAGTGAAGTGCGCGCAGACTTTGCCCTCGGGCGTCAGTATAAGAGCGCGTTCCGTTACACGCATCAGTTTAAAGGCGGACTACACACTCATGACGCTCTTTACTTCACGAGGTCTGTCCACGCGTTCACACTGAAGACACCACCCGCACAGCACTGAGCCCTGAAGAAAACACAACCAATATCTGAGAAGACTAAAGGTAAGACTCATAACGCTAAAGAGATTTAAACACACAAATGCCATCCGAAAGTGCGCGTTCTGGGGCCGAATGATGCGCGTGACCTCGCGAACGCGGATGTTCCGAGCATCATATGAATTTATTAAAGATTAGAAGCGCTATAATTTAATGATGTCATGTGAAGCCGATCTTTATTTGATCTTACGAGGAAGACTTTGATTCGCCGGTGTGAATGGTCTTCAAATGTGCGAGTGTAATTTTGGATATGTTGTATAAAAGCAACATGCGAATCGGTGACAGCTAACGTTATAATTCATCACATTTTAAAATGCAATTTTTAAGTAATTATTGTATATTGGTTTCTGAGTGTATTATATCTCCAAATTGCAATGATAGTCCTACTACACAAGTAAATATTATAACTTCATAATAAATGCGTGGTAATACTGTCAGATTGGCATCAGGAAATTTATTGTTACCATTTTTATACATCATAATGTTTTGATGAGACCTTTCAAGAACCCCGAAATCAAAAGAAAGAAAATGAAGCGTGTTTGTCGGACCATTCGCCTACTTTTTATTTATTTATTTTTTGCACATTATTTATTTTAAATATAAGATATTAGGCTACATTTTACAGGAAGTGTTAGAGGAAGGAAATTGTGATCGTGTGTCTGAGCTGTTACACACTTTCTGTGTGGGTTTTTGAGCCATTGGTTGTTTGTAAAGAGATCTTGTATTCTTGTTAAAAAGCTTTTCTTGCAAGTCCTCGTCTGCACATCTGATGGCTACACACTGAGTGAAACCTGCCTGATATTAATCTCCATTCCTCTGTGCTCGGGTCTTCTCATGGTTAGTCCTGCTGGGAAAGTGTTTCTGGATATAGGATCTTTCTAAGCACCATTTCTTGACCTTTTCTGAGCTACAAACAAGCGATAAAGAGAATTAAACGTGATGGATGGCAGTCCTTGCTGTAGGCGGCCATTTTTATTGCTGTAATCAATAAGTGTTCCAACGAGGATTTATTAAGTTAACTTCAATTTACTTTTAACGAGTTTTATTATGTCCTAGGACTTTCACAGACGTCTTGAATGTGTGTGTGAAAATAATCTTCTTATGATTTTGTCTCGAAGGTTGAAGATGGAGGCCATTAACCACAGAGTTAACACTTACATCGAGTCCTGGATGGGACCCCGGGGTAAGACCAGTGATCTTTACAACTCGTTTTTCTTTGTTGTGTTCCTGAATCCTACAAACAGAACGTATTTCAACTTTATTTTCATAGCTTAAACCATATTATGCACGCTGATGATTTTAATAATGTCTCACACAGCCAAGCAAGTCGTTCTAGTGGGTGTGTTTTGCTAATCTGGCCAATTTTGACAAATCCAATGATTATTCTATGATAAAAGTGCTCATTGAATCAACCCAGTATCTTGAAAACTTGTGCTTCAGACTGAAAATAATAATTAGTGAAAATAATAAGGAAAACACCACATACTCTGCCACTCAGTTTTTTTACTGTAAATCCAAATGATGAGATATCAACTAGCAATTGTGAGAGAAAAAAACAGGAATTGTGAGATAAAAGTCTAAATAATTGTTATTTTCTGGAGAAGAAACAAGCTGCCATAGCCGTCAGTGGGATTTGTGTAAAAATCAGCATTATAAAACTCTGATCGGATGAACTGATTCCCGCCAGCATCTCTTTTTTTAAGTAGACAGCGGACGCAACACTTTCATGGCCCACAGTGCATTTTGTTTGTGTATATATATATATATATATATATATATATATATATATATATATATATAAATACATTTGTTCTAGCTTCATGCATTCTTTTTTTATCTACACTTGAATGTGGATAGGTGTTATAAAACAGCTGAGAAAAGTGTGTTTTCATCCCGGATTTGATTCAGAGCGATGATCGAAACGCAGATCGAGTCCATCAACGCCTCTAAAGCTTCACACTCCTGAAGCTCGTCCTGGGATTGGACCTTTCGTTCAGAAACTTTAGGCAGTTTTAAATTTATATGCAGTTGAATTTCTGATGATCACATTATTTTAATGCTTCTATCGCTCGCCCAAGAAACATTTCTGATTATTATCAATGTTGAAAATGTTTCGCTGCTTCATATTTGTGTGGAAAATGTGACCCTTTTTCAAGAGTTTTTGATAAATATAAAGTTCAAACAAGCAGCATTTACTAAACTCTTTCCCCGCCAGTGTTTTTAAAGAACAGTTTCCAGCCACCGCCAGCGTTTTCACAAAAACGTCTTTGTCCTCAGAATATTTTGTTGTATGAGTATCAGATATGCTGTTTAATGTCGATGATGGCATTATTTTACATATATACAGTATGCTATGCTTGTTTCTGCTTCTTCTTCTCCTGTGTTTTGATCAGTTTGAACTTTGATCTGATTCTGCACTCTTTCAGTAGACGTGTAACAGCGCCCCCTACCGTATAACAGTGGAAACACGCCCTGAGGATTCTTGTGCTCTCTCATTTACAGATCCTCGGGTTAAAGGATGGCTTCTGCTGGAAAACTACATCCCCACTATTACCTTCACCGTTCTGTACCTTCTGATTGTGTGGATGGGACCGAAATACATGAAGAACCGAAAGCCGTACTCGTGCAGAGCTGTGCTCGTGCCGTATAACCTCGGCCTGACGCTGCTGTCGCTCTACATGTTCTACGAGGTGCGTTTCCTATCAACAACACCATGAGCGATCACATTTGATGTACAGTCAAACCAAAAACCATTCAGACACCAGATATCATTTTTTTATATTCTTTTACTAGTGGGTGCAGGACACTATAGTTCATTTATGTAAGTGAGGAGAGCAAAATACAGTAAACTGTGAGATATTATACCCAAAAACTCTTCATACAGCGACTACCAGTAACAATTGGGACCAAAAATGATTGGGACACTTTGAGCTGATAATGTTATGCTGAAGTGTTTTTTCTTTAATAACTAATGCACCTTTTTACACCACAGACTGAACAACATGAAGCATTGCTTGGTGATTGGTTGAGCTAAACTGGTATTTAGTTAATGTGTAGTTATTGTGTAGTTAAATTTAACAGCTGACAGATATTCAACATAATTCATGTGTGAGACAGTCTAACAGAAGGACGGACACAACCAGTGAAATATCAACTGATTCTTGTCATATTTTATTACCATTTTCTAAAACAAACAGTGATAATGTGAGATGTTGAAGGTGTCTGAATAAATGACTGTATTTGAAAGCATTGTGAAAGGAGATCCACCGTGAGAACGTACTGTAACTTCCTGAAGTCAAAACTTCCTTCCCAGTCCGGTCTCTTTAGTGTTGTTTTTTTTGGCGGCTTGTTTTAATTTTAGTTTTAGTCTAGTCTTTGTGTCAAGCTGTCATTTTAGTTTTTATTAGTTTTAGTCACGTTCATACTCTTTTTAGTCTAGTCAAGGTTCAGTCGACTAAAAGTCTGAGCATTTAGTCTCATTTTAGTCAGAATGATCTATTTTCATCTAGTTTTGGTCAATGAAAATTGTATTTTAGTCTCTTTTTAGTAATGCGATTCTTTTTAACCCCGTTAATATAGTATAAGTACCAAGTAGTAGCCTGGCATGCCAGACCTACATCAAGATGTTAGGTCTGGGAACTCTCCATTGACATGCCTCAATCCGAGGGGCGGGATAAACGGTTACCTTTCAAAATCCCTCTGCACGCAATAGGATAGCACTACAACCAACCAGAGCAACGAACGGTTGTGGATGAGTGAGTCCCATGAGTTTTTCCACCAGCGGAGCTAATTGATATATTAAGAGTGACGTTCTCTTAACTCCAAGTCCTCCAGAGTCGCGGCCAAAGCCGATTCGAAAGACCGCTGCATCTTCATTGTTTTCAAGTAGCAGGGAAATCACCTATGGAAATCACGCGGAACGTCATGAACTGTGCCGTCATTGTGTTAAGCCCGCCCGCCGACTCTATACACGATGTGATTGGCCCGACCAGTTTTTGGTTTTTCCAGCTCAAAAGCCTATGGAGTGTTGCTAGACCACACTGGCTGCGAAATAATTTTCGCTGCCGCTAGGGTGCGTCTAGATTTCTAGGCTAACCAAGTAGTATAGATGAAACCGAAATTTTCTTTTAGCCAAACATTATTATATTATTGTTAGCTTATAGTCTCAATAATACATCCATTCCAGACACGGGAGACGCTCTGATTTAAATTTACAACATATTTATTTTACCAACCGAACATGTTAGAAGTACACGCATGATTAAATGAAAGTTTTTCCAAATGTTGTTTCTTCTCTTCTCCCAAAGACGAACCCATCGGTCCCTTTCTCTGTGTCAGACTGAATTTATTTATTTGTCGTTTATGCTAACTCACCGCAGCGGCATCTTCTAAATAAAGCCGCGAGGGTTTGAGGAAGTGATGTCGCCTGCGTCCTGTTGCAGCCCCTGAGTGAGACACAGGAAACAGATATACCGCAAAATAATAATAATAACGCGACTAAACGAGACGAAATAGCGTTATAACATTCGTCTTTTCTCATTTTGGTCAACGAAAATTAAGAGACATTTTAGCAGTTTTTATTTTGCAAACCAAATTTAGTCTCATTTTTTTATTCGTCTACAATATTGCATTCTACATTTAATTATAGTCATCGTCACATGACCAGCATTTACGTTGCGTCTCGTCACGTGATAAAGGTTCGTTGACCACGATATTTAGTCATAATTTTCGTTGACGACGTCATTTCCAGTCATGGGGAGGTAATGTTATTCCAAAACTACAACGAGGGTCATTTCACTGCAGATTATTTTATGAATCTGTCAGTCTGTAGCTGATATTTCACAACATGCAACAGGGCATTTTCATGCAGCAGTAAAAAAAAATGGCTTGTTTAAATCTACAATCAGAAATGGGGACTTGAAAAAGAAAATATGAGTACTTTGACTGACACACAAATACATAATTTCCTCACAACACGCACAATATTATAAACTCATTTGAAGTTTCCCCTTGAATGAATAGGACAAAAGTAAAAACTATAAATGTTAAAGAAAACTATAATAGTATCTCAATGATGCTAAAACTCGTTTTTATTTTTTTAAATGAGTTAATCCTCCTTCTGTTCTGGAGTGCTGTCACATGCCTTCACTCCTGAAAGCTTGCATTTGCATTGATTTTATGCTGTAATAGATGTTACACAATCAAGATATTTGATTGTGCTCAGGACTTTAAGGACATGCACTTTGATAATGACGATTTGACTTTTTGGAAACGGAGCAGGTTTGATAAGTCACAGTCCGTGTGCACCTGGAAGTTCAGAGTCCGGTGTTGCCTCATTCGCTCTCTCCACGCCGTCTGCATTGCAAAACTGACACACTGTCTGGCTTTCCACATCAGCACACACACATATATCAGCCACCAGCTCTCTTTTATCAGTCATCGATGACCTTACAGCTGTTTTACTGCAGCATCATTCGAGACAGAGCAAAACCTCTCGGCTGCTGAAAGTCTTTACTCGCCATCATTTCACTCCAAACCCATACAGTACATCCTTATAGGAAATAAATACAGACATTTTTAATGAAATATGATTGATTTCTCTCTCCATTTAAAGTCTATTCACCCATTGATGCTTCAAAGAGTTCAAAAACAGATTGTAAAAGTAACCCGTATGAATCAAGTTTTCTGAAGTCACAATTGCTTTATATGAACAGATTTAGGCTATTATTCTCACAATATCAGCGATCAACACACATAGATGGAGCTCATCAAACACGGGTCAACAAAAGCTCAACGATGCGTGAGAACAAACCTCGTTTGACAGAATTTCATCCGTTTAAACTTCACTGTTTGTCCAATCAGATTGGTTATTTGGTTTCGCAATAATGTTCACTTAATTAATGTAAACATTTCATTCCTTAACATTTCAAGTATACATTAACACAAGTTAGCTCAAGCGCGTTTAATAATTAACATCAACAAATACAGTATTAATCATGATGCCTAATCTGTTAAAGTCAATATGAAATCCAGTTGCACAATTCTTGTTTTTTTTATGGATTCCAGTGTTTATTGTAAATGATTTGTCTGTGCACATCAATATTGTTTTAAATGTATGTGGCTCGTAATTAGAGGTGGCTTTTGCGATTCGGAGGTCCGTCTTATTATCTTTGTTTTACTTTATTGTATTTATCAAAGTTATCTCATACTTCACTCTTAATAGTCTATTTATAAATGCAGTCGATCTATCATTATATCTATTCTATGATTTTTTTTAAAATATGAAACTAAAACCACCATTAGGTGGCTGCAAATCATTTTCTTAACGAGGGAGTTTTTATATATTTTTTATTGTTAGTCAAACGATTTAAAACGGCGGATTTATTCAGTGACTTATTGCGGAAAGCAATCAGTTGCATAAGGAAAGCGATATCTTTGTCAAAGTGTCAAAGTTTCCAGTCATTGCGTCTTCTGCACTTTATTTCTACCACTTCGTTTTATTAGTTCATTTTTATTTATCCATTTACCTTTTTTAGAATTAGAAAGATAATAAAGATATTGTTTGATAAGTGAGATCTCGGATTGAAGCAGTGCTTAAAGTCCTGGGATTTAATTTTACAGTATCTGTACGACCCCTGTAAATCTCCACGATCTGCTTCTCCTGCTGTGTGTCGGGTCGTGGGAACGCTGGAGCGTCTAGAAGTTATCAGATTGGATGAGAAATGAGGCGAGTCAGAGTAAGAGCTGGGACTGTGTTTTAGGACTTCAGTCTCTCTAACAGCAAAACCAACCCTGACCCCGAGAAGCAATCAGGGCTATACTGGGACAGCTTTATGTCCCCTGAAGGTCCTTTTAAAGAGGTTATTTTAATAGAGATGTCCTCCTCTGAACGCCATCGTCACCTGTAACATGAGCTCCGGCCATAATGAGGACATTTGTTGAGGTTTAGTAGGATTTATTGGGACAGATGTGCAGTTTCATTCTGCATTTGCTAAAAAAAAAAAAAACTTTAACAGAAAGAACAAGGACATTATTCAGAATGAGACAATGAACAATGACACATTAGAGGCTCATGGGAGTTTTACTGAGGACTGAGAGGTGAGAACAATATCATGAAAGACGGTTTAAAAGAATTACAAAAATGAAGCACTTTCTGTAGAAGTCGTCAGTAACATCTGTCCGTGTGTCAGCGTTACTCCTGTGAGCCTCTGCATCTGCTCGATTCAGAGAATACATGTGAACGAACTTAAACACGGATCACCCTTGTGAGTTTAGATCCATTTCATTCCAAGATTTTTGATAGATAGCAAGCATCAAATGTTTTAAACCGTATGCCATCGGTTTTCAGCAACTGTGCGCATGATTTAATTCGTTATACTAACAGGGAACGAACTTTAGCTAACGTTGTTTCAAGCTTCTCTCAAAGTTATGAACAAATGTTCTTCCAGTAACGCTAATAGAACGTTTTTTTTTTTTTTAGAGGTATCTGGTTTTTAACTCTTTCCCCGCCAGTGTTTAAAAAAAAAAAGTTGCCAGCCAGCAGCGTTTTTGATCATTTTCAAAAAACGTTCATGACCCCAAAATATTTTGTTGTATTTATATCTGAACATTAAATATATCAAAAGAAAGAACAAAAACAAAATAGAAAAAAAGTTCTATTCTAGCTTCATGCCTTTTATCAACACTTGAATGTTGGTAAGTTTCATCAAACATTCAACAGAATATTTGGGGTTTTTTAATCATTATTTTATTTTTTGAGTAAGAAATGCTTCTATCGCTCGTTTCTGCTTCTTCTTCTGTGTTTTGATCAGGAGATTCTGCACTCTTTCAGTAGACGTGTAACAGCGCCCCCTACAATATAAGAGTGGAAACACGGATAGACGGAAAAGTCTGTCAGTGGCGGGGAAATAATAAAGTTAATAAAGCTCTCAAAGTGTTAGCACAAAACCTTTTATAGGTCATACATGGAATGTTTTATTTCTGAAACATTTTAAAGTTTGTATATGTATAAGTAATGTTCGTATAACCCCTCAAAATTTTGACCCCCTGCGTTGTAAATCCAGCTTTTAATGTTGTTTATGTGTCTATGTGGTGTTTTTAATATGCTTTAAGACAAACCATTTGTAAATTCATAAGTCGACAGCATTGCTGAGTATTTTCTGCTTAAAACTGCAGTGAACCAAAGACAGTCTCAAAAACACGGTTTGAAATCGCTGGTGTTTCTGACGTCAAAAACTACCTTGTAACCAATCAGATCAACGTGTGATCGTCAACGAGTGGATCTCTGAGTGAGTGAGTGAGTGAGTGAGTGGAGGCGGGGCTCATTTGCATATTCATAGAACCGCGCATACTAAATGAGGCAAGGGTGTCGAGTTCCAGCAGAATGTTCTCGGAGCATGATGTTGTTCACTGGTATATTGTGTAAACCGATCCTCTCTGCTCCGCAACTAATTCCACAAATGTGTTTCGTATTGTGAATCCTGATTAAAGTGGTGTTGGGTTTATCATTTACTCTGTTTTCCTTCTGTCTACAGCTGGTAATGTCAGTGTATCAAGGCGGATACAACTTCTTCTGCCAGGACACACACAGTGCAGGAGAGGCCGACACCAGGGTAAACAACTCGCTGAGCTTCACATGCATGAGATCCCACTATTCACAGATTCAAGAATATTATATAAAACATTCGATATTATACAATGTAATGCACACAAAAGAAAGGATACATGCGATATTCTCCATTCTGTTAGAGAATGGCCCTGTCCCAACTGGGACCCGAAGCCCTCGCAGTCTTCTGAAACATGAAACCACTAATGACTCCCTACGGTCTTTTTTATTATAATCTTTTTATTAAAAAGACATAGCTGCATATACAAAGTAATTGACCAATGACATACACACAAGTACACAGAGAGAAGAAAAAAGCAGCTAGATAAATTAATATAATAGTATATACAGGTACAGTAATAATTCTAATGAATGGGTTATTCCATTGTGATATAACAACATTTTTGATCATGTAATTTTTTTTAGTGATTAAAAAAAAGTATAGATTAATAGTGAAACAATCATCATAATAATAATAATTGTAGTAATATTAGTAATAATTTTAGTGGCCGTGGTAGTAGCAGCAGTAATAATAGTAATATTAACAACACTAATACTGACAATAATATTAACAATAATAATAATATAATCAGTTGTATGCGACCAGTCTGTGAAATAATTGCAGACCATCACTAGTCTCTAGTTCTGGGAGCCACCGGTGGACTTGATGGGCACTTTTGTGAGTCCACATGAATGTGCCATTTGGGACGGGGCCGATATCTCCAAAGTTCTCCAATAGTTTATTCCCTGTGTCACTGTATTGTTAGCTAGGATTAGGAGTGATTCCTGAATACTTTGGATCATCGCCTCATGATCCACAGCATTAGACTATGAGGCTGTATTAAAGATCTATCCGAGAGCAAACGCTGGTCTGATTATATGATGGATTCACAGTTGTGAATTGGTCAGTGTGATTTTTCAAACATGTGACGGTGCTGGTCAGGCGAGACACAGGAGGATCTGTAGCAGCAAACGCTTATTTATAATTACAAACCAAACTGGAGAAAAAACAAACGTAAAGGCTTTGAAAACCAAAGACAATCTGAGGAAACAGAGGGCGTTACATACAAAGGAAAATGAGGAACTAGCCCAGATACAGGTGAGCGAAACCAGTTAACATCAATAGAGGAGGAAACCAGTGGAACAAAGAACACAGGAAACTAACGTGCACTTCAGCATGCCTTCAAAAACAGGAAGATATTAGGGAAATATTGTACCTGTGTGCAAACTGAATTTAATGTTTTTGATAACATGAAATTACATAAAAAATGTAGTATAAAATTATATGAAATGCAATTAGCTGAACTTCAGTGCGCTTTTTTGAGCCAGAAGGGTCTTTATATGTAATTGTATTATTTAAGTGTGTTCTGACAAGAATTTATGGTAAATTAGAATTTAAAAGATGTAAAGAAAATGCATTAAATATTAGGGATGCTCATATTGACCGTTTAACCGTTAACCGAAAGTAAACTAACCCTAACACCAGTTAAACGGTTTAAAAGTTAAAAGGTTTTTTTCATTTTTAAGTTTTTTTGTTTTTGTTTTTTTGCTGCATTGTTAAATAAGTACTATGAAAAAATACTGTATAGCCTTTATTTAACTCACGTCGACACGCGCAACCACACGCGCCTACAGACATATATCGATGAGCAAGCACAATGAAGCGAGTGAAAAGAAGAACTGCGTGGGACCATTTCCACAGAAAGGGCGACGAAGTTACTTGCAAAATATGCTATGAGGTATTAAAATACAGCAGTAGTGCAAGTGCACTGCAATATCACTATCGAAGCAGACATGAAAGGTGCTTCCCGAAGCTGGCCACTCCAGCGAGACGTTATCTCTGTGTTCCCGGGATATCTGTGCCATCGGAGACCCAGACTAACCCCACGTCATGGAGACATGTTACTCTTTTAAAATTAACTAGACAAGCTGTGGATTGAGGTAGGCCTGCTGTTTTTATTTGACGAAAAAACTTAGTCTGACTGAAAACAAACTGCCGGTTTTTCAAAGCTTCAAACGGATTCAGTGTTTTCTTTTAGTCATCTTAATTTGTGAATTAAGTTAAAAATATATATTTAGTGTAGGCCTATTTTATGTTTTTCTCTGTTGTCACTGTCAGGAACGCTGCAGTGAGTGAACATGTGATGTGAATCAGGATCTGTTGTTGATCTGTTCTGTATGCTGCTGTTTGCACGTTAATATAAACCAATGACATTTTTTGGGGGTATTTTTAACGGGTCACAGACACTCGTCAATTTTATTGTTATTTAAAGCCAGTTCAATATTATAATCTTATCAGTTTACGGTTAATACTCGGATAACGGGCGGCGGTTATCGGTCGGGAAAATGAACCGTAATGAGCATCCCTATTAAATATATTTGTAATTGTGTGTTTGTAATGATGAAGTTGCAATTTAAGCTTTAAACATAATACTGAATAAACCCCTAAAGTTAAAATTATAATCAAGTACTTTGCATGTAATTTGTCATTACAAAGTACACTTAAGTGGCCTTTTATTTCAATAATGTTATATTATCTGCACGCACACTCAAGTTTAGTGCAAATTCAATACAATTCTCAAGGCAAATTTCATGATGTTATGCTATTATAAAAAGAAGAGCAGCGAAACGATTTATCGCATCCAAAAATAAAAGTTTGTTTACATTAATAAATGTGTGTACTGTGTATAATTATTTTGTATATATAAATACACACCAATGCATGTATATATTTAAATTTAAAATTAATTTTTTTTTATTTATATATAAAAGTTATATTTATTTATTTAGTATATCCATGCAAATAGATCTTAAATATATACATGCATGCATGGGTGTGTATTTATATATACCAAAATAATTATACACAGTACACACACATTTATTATGTAAACACTTGCGATCAATCGTTGCACTGCCCTAATAAAAAGCTTTAATTTTAACAGCATTGTATATATTTTTGATGTTAAGTGTATAGAGACCAATAAAATGAATGTAACGCAACCTTTAAGTGAAAATCAGAAGTGGTGTGATAATCTATGAATTCTCAACAATTCCCAATCCTGACCATCTAATATTACATTTCTGTTAAATGTGTAACTTTACAGTGAGGCTCATTAGTTAACATTATTTACTGATTTAACTAATATGAACTAACAATGAGTAATACATTTGTTACAGTATTTGTTCCTCTTTGTTAATATTAGTTAATACAAATACAGCTGTTCGTTGTTTGTTCATGTAAGTTCACAGTGCATTAACTAATGTTAACAAATACAGCCTTTGATTTTAATAACGTATTAGTAAATGTTGAAATAATATTATGTAAGATTAATAAATGCTGAAGAAGTATTGTTCATTCTTAGTTCATGTTAACTAATGAACCTTATTGTAAAGTGTAAATGCTTGTGTCGCCTTCCCTCCTCAGATGATTCATGTTCTCTGGTGGTATTACTTCTCCAAACTCATTGAGTTTATGGACACGTTCTTCTTCATCCTGAGGAAGAACAACCACCAGATCACGTTCCTGCACGTGTATCATCACGCCAGCATGCTCAACATCTGGTGGTTCGTCATGAACTGGGTGCCGTGTGGACACTGTGAGTTACACACTCACTCAGACGCTTATGCTGCATATTATGTGCTGAATTATTCAGATGCATAAAAACAAACCCACACAGAACAGGGTAAAAGTGCTTGTCTTTAAATAACTGCTTGCATTATGTAACGTGGTATTTAAAGCAGTGTATTCACTCCATCTCTGGCTTTAAAGGGATAGTTCCCCCAAAAATGAAAATTAGCACATGATTTAAAAAATGTCCTGGCTCTTCCAAGCTTTATAATGGCAGTGAAGGGACGTTTCTGTTTTGAAGTCCATAAACTTTAATGATGGATAGATGCACTTTAATGATGGATAGATGCACTTTTATGATGGATAGATGCACTTTTATGATGGATAGATGCACTTTTATGATGGATAGATGCACTTTAATGATGGATAGATGCACTTTAATGATGGATAGATGCACTTTTATGATGGAAAGATGCACTTTTATGATGGAAAGATGCACTTTTATGATGGATAGATGCACTTTAATGATGGATAGATGCGCTTTAATGATGGATAGATGCACTTTTATGATGGATAGATGCACTTTTATGATGGATAGATGCACTTTATATACATATATACATATAAAGTGTATATATATATGTGTGTGTGTGTGTGTGTGTGTGTGTGTGTGTGTGTGTGTGTGTGTGTGTATATATATATATATATATATAAACTCTGATTGTATTCGTCTGAAAGAAGAATGTTGTATACACCTAGGATGGCGTGATCATTGATTGAAGTGAGTAGTGCTGGTTATTCATTCAAAAACGTGGTTGAACTCGCCTTAGAGCCATTGCCTCTTCAGAGGCGCTTCTGTGCCACATTTGCATTGTAAATATGGCATGAGGTGAACAAGAACATCAACTTAGCAGAACAGAAAACAATACGCAAGCGTAAACGTAGACAATAGAGGACAGGGCACAAACTCAAACTGAGGGCTGAAACACAACCACAAACATGAGAACTAAAAACACACACAACCATAGAAACGAGAATGCAGGAAACAGGAACTAAGAAACATGAAACTTACACACTTAGTGTGTGTTCACACTTCACTCGGTCCGGTTTGGTGACAAACCATGACTCTGTTAGGAAATAAAAGTGATCCCATTGGCTCAAATTACTTTTAATAGATACTCTCTTTAGTTCCTGATTACAATTCCTACAAAAACATATTATGATAAAAGTTGTTTTAACTATGGTATAATGACCAGTCATGTCTGCATTACTTAGCTTATGTACTAGCATAGCATACTGATTATACACACATTAAAGATGATTGTAAATACATTTAGGGTAAAGATGATTGTAAATACATTTAGGGTAAGTGCAACTGCAAGTACGACTTCAATTGTGTTAAATGCCAAAATATTTCAGTTATAAAAAGAACTAATAATAATAATAATAGGGTAAGTGAATAATTGAACATTAATAAATTGTAATTTCTTTCATTTGATTAAACTGTTAATTAATACATTGTTTTATTATGCACTATATAGTAAGCTATGCATATTTAAAATTAGTATTATCGTTCTTATGTATTTAGTATTATCATTAACTGATAGCCGATGGAGATCCGATTTCGCAGAACCTGATTTGTCATGAAACCGGAGCAGAAAAAACAAAAAACATCTAGTCCTGGTCTGCTCAGCGTTCACAATGGTATTTTAACACCGGACCTTCGCCGTTCACAACCTGATTGGTCTGTTTTATGACGTAGGCTATGTTTCGCTACAGAACTCACTGAACACCCAAAGCAATGCTGTGTTCTGGGATAAATGCACTCGTTGTATGTGCGTCGCTACATATGAGGATAGTGTGACCAGATGAGAACTCGTGAAGCGAGCTGCTGGAAAACTTCAAGTGAATCAAAGAACATACTTTTGGACAAAATCTGGTGTTCTGAAGTGTGTTTCAGTAGTTTATAACTGATGCTCAGTTGACTTGCTACGATAGCCGGTGTTACACGGTGTTCAGCTGCACTACCGGTTTCATCACTTGCCCACTGCAGCACCGGAAAAAAAAAAAGTTGGAAGCATTAAAAATATTTAACGCAATTACGCAGTATCCGTTAAGTCCTGCCTCTTACACACACACACACACACAACCCACAGACAAGACGCGCGTCAGTATCGAGTTCACTTTCGGGCTTGAACAAACCATAACACACACAAATTATGCCAAAATGTCCGTTTTGTCGAGTGTCCTCATAAGAGCACTCTTAAATGATTTAAATAAAGTCTTAAATGATCGCGCTGACAGACAGGACCGAGCTGGTTATATTAAATATGAAAAGTCTCAACTTTCAAATTTGGTCAGTCAAAGAAAATTAAACAATATGCCTAACGTTTTGTGGCTCTTTAATGTGTCGTGACAGATTGCCTCAGTTAAAGCCAAGTTCAAATCCACTGACGTTAATCTACTAACTCTCCTGACTGCTTTGTCGGACAAAAATGGTGGATTTTGATTGGTCATATCGATGGTCAGTCAAACTCCCTTTGAAGGATGTATTGATGCTAATTTAAAAGTGAGAGTTGAGTGCGCACTGCTGCTGCACCAGCTTTTTATAAGAGATGTAAAAAAAAAATTGTTTCGTTTTCAAATAAGCACCAATTCAGGGCATAATAACAAAACAGTTCTCCTCTGCACGACCGCACCAGTATGCATGCCCGTGCAACCGCGCGCATTTTACGCTTGCCTTTAAATTAGCGCTTTAAAAGCCCCCGCCGGTGATACCGGTATTACCGGTGTTGTCACACTTCGATTAACCAATAGGAAAATATCATCACCGTCACATCCCTAATGCTCAGTGCTCGCGCTCGTCCATATAATCACACCAGAGTTCGGTTTAATGGAACTACACATGCCGAGTGTGAATACACACTCAGTCCTCGTTTACACTGTCAGTGAAATGTGACCCAGTTCTGATGTTTTGCTCATATGTGACACAGATCGGATGTGTTCTATGACCGTGTAAACAGGAACAAAAACACATGCATTCGGATATTTCGAGATCTGTTTCAGGCCTTGTTCATATGTGGAAATAAATCAGATGTGTGCCGATGCGACTCATGTAAACAGGCAGATCAGATTGTCTGAGGCATTAGCGTCTGCGCGGTTTAATGACGAGAGAAACCTCGACGCGCATCTGCGAAACGCTGTGTCGTCGTAGGAGAGGAGTGTGGACACACGTGACGCAACATCACAGGTTGGCTTGCTCATCCTAAATTTTCGGACGCACTGCTCTTCGTTAAAGCCCGGCACGATCTCATTAAAAATGCGTATCTAGCGCTAATTTTATTTCTCGTGCCATTTACGGCTAAAATAGTATATGGTGTATAATACACACGCACTACACACCCCTAATCCTACCCAGGGGTTTACAGTGCGTATCATGCATGCAAAAACTATTTTGGCCGTATAAATGGCACGAGAAATAAAATTAGTGGTATAGATACGCACTTTAGTGAGATCGTGTTGTATGTTGCCACCAGTCCTGAGATCTCTCGCACACACAGTAACTGAAGCACATGCGCAGCTGCAATGATAGCCCTTTTCCTCCGCCTCTAAATCAAGCTGATGTTTGGTGAACTTCGCATATATCGCAGAGCTAGCATCACGCATGTTTCGTGTTCGTCTATCTGTGCAAGATAATTAAACCCGTTAAGCATGCGCGATGTTTCAGATAGTGTGGCAAGTGTAAACGCATGAATCGGAAATTTGTCACAATTGAAAGCATGTGTAAACGGACGGTCAAACCAATCAGAATTGAGCATCAAGACCTGCAGTGTAAACGAGGCCTGAGAGTCCTTGTCAAAACAGAAACGGATCAGACTACATGTTATAATAGATTGTGGTTATTGATCGTGGATTGAGCTGCGTAATGCTGGCTATTAATGCAAACATTGAAACCAGCATTAGAATAAATCTGATGTGTTGAATGCATGAACTAATGCTGATATTACTTCTCTCTTCATCAGCGTACTTTGGCGCCTCGTTTAACAGCTTCATCCATGTGCTGATGTACTCGTATTACGGGCTCTCTGCCGTCCCGGCCATCAGACCGTATCTGTGGTGGAAGAAGTACATCACTCAAGGCCAGCTGGCAAGTGCACGCTTTTACTGCATTCATCTGTCTCTTCTTTAAAATAACTAGTGCTTTGTTGTAATGGAATATGTGGTCACTGCTATTCGATGACCCAATCATCTTCAAACAGAGTTTATAACACAAAAGTTTCAGCTTTTTCAGAAAGTGTTGAGTCGTGCACTTTAACATGTGTGTAATGTTCCAGTTAGGGGAAGTGTTCACTAGTGAGATGTCCCAGTGTGATTTTAAAAGAAAAAACACTACCGTTCAAAGGTTTCAAATGGCTCAAGATGTTTCTGAATGAATCTCTTACCAAGACTGCATTTATTTAATCAAAAATACAGCAATATTGCGAAATATTATTGCAATTTATAACAGCTGATTTCTATGTGAATATATATAGTAAAGTGTAATATATTCCTGTGATTAAAGCTGAATTTTCAGCATCATTACTCCAGTCTTCAGTGTCACATGATCCTCCAGAAATCAGTATAATATGATGATTTGATGATCAAGAAACATTTATGATTATTATCAATGTTTTGCTGCTTCAGATTTGTGTGGAAAACATGACTTTTTTGCAAGATTTTTTGATAAATAGTTCAAACAAGCAGCATTTATTAAACTCTTTCCCCGCCAGTGTGTTTTTGAAATAGTTTCCAGCCACCGCCAGCGTTTTTGACCATTTTCACAAAAATGTATTTGCCCTTTAGAATATTTTGTTGTATGAATATCAGATATGCTGTTTAATGTTTATGAATGTGTCTTTGTCTACTCTTTCAGTAGACGTGTAACAGCGGCCCCTACCGTATAACAGTGAAAACGCAGATAGCTGGACAATTCAGTCAATGGCGGGGAAAGAGTTAAAATAGAAATCTTTCAACATTATAAATGTCTTGTGATCAATTTAATGCATCCTTGCTGAATAAAAGTTTAAAAAAACTACAGACCCCAAACCTTTGAAGGATAGTGTATAGATTCTAATGGTTGCATTTGCCAGAATTTTGACTTTTTAATAAAAAATGAACTGAATGCATGCATTCTTAGTTTAGCTAACCTAACCTAATGGAAGAACCGACGACTGATGGCTGTTTTCTCTCAGGTCCAGTTCGTCCTGACCATGTTCCAGACATCTTGTGCTGTGGTTCGGCCATGTGGTTTCCCAATGGGCTGGCTGTATTTCCAAATCTCTTATTGCATGACTCTTATCTTACTCTTCTCAAACTTCTACATACAGGTAAACAAATTCTCATTTTGGCATAAAGAAAGAATATAATGCAGTGAAAGTAAAACGGCTGGAAACGTTCCCTTTCTTTGCTCCACAGACCTATAAAAGACACGCGGGATCTCGGAAGACCGATCACCCGAACGGATCAATAAACGGCCACACTAATGGCGTAACATCCAGCGAGAAGGTTAAATACAGAAAACCACGCACAGATTGACAGTCCTGTCACTGAGATCAACGCAGTAGAAGAGCTACATGTATGTGTATCATCTTACCGCGCTAAAGCCATTTAATCCTTAAGAGACTCCTTACATGTTTGCACACTGCAACCTCATGTTATTCATATTGAATCCAAAAAATTAGGAAAAGAGAGCAACAATTAGGGTCCAAGTTAGTACGTCTCAGGCGTCTAGAGTATTTTTGTTTTTCATATATTTTTCTTGAAATATAAAGATGGCTAACCTTATTACTGTACTCATTTGCACTGGTGTTTTCACTAAACTTGTTTGTAGACATAGTTGACCAAATATACAGCGGTATGCCACACTTTTAGAGCTGAATACAAACACTTATAGCCTATGCAATGTGTCTTTACAGTAGACCGATGATCTTACGGTCGATAGATGATAATACGAAACAGTCAGGAGAAATTATGGAAGATAATCAGTTTTATTGACCGTTAATTGATTGTTTAGTGAATTTCAGTACGTTTACAAAAGAAAATGGACTGTTTATTTAATGTTAACACTGAATTAGCATACTTTGTTGTTAGCGCTGTACTGGACAGGGGAATCTCATTAAAACATATCCATTTCATTCCAACCTACACATTTTTGGTGCATTTCTCACTATTCCCATCCCTTTTTTTTTCTAAGTATAACAGAAACGGTTTTACTGTAACTTTTGTTTTCATTACTGTAACGACTAAGATTATTTGGTTACATTTTACAATAAGGTTACAGTAGTTAAGTACATTAGATAACACAAACCTTAAAGCATTTATTAGTCTTAGCTAATGCTCATTTTCAACATTTACTAAATCATTATTAAAATCCAAAGTTGTATCTGTTAATATTATTTACTTGACCTGAGCTAAAATGAACAGTTGTATGTTTGATGAATAAATACTGTAACAAACATATTGCTAATTAATGCATTAACTAATGGGACCTTATTGTAAAGTGTGACAGATTATTTTCCTTACCAAATGTGGTCAAATTTCATAAACACAGTCACAACTTTAATAGTTGTAGATTTAGGAGTGAAATATTACCCAGGCATTGAGATTGACCCAAGCAGTCCTGTGCATGCAGCGATACATGTATAAAAGAAATAAATTAGATCAATAATATATAGTTGTTTGTTGTGTATGAAACTGGTGTTGGCACAGACTGTACAGGCATTGTTTCAGCGCAAGCGTCTGCAGATATCAGTGTCAGGCGAATGTCTCTTCTGTTTTGGCTGCAAAAGAGAAGCTGTGAATAGATTGCTTTTTTATTTTCTGGTGTCAAAAATGGCATGTTGCTTTAGTGAACAAACTGCTTACACTGTAACGACAGCACATGCATTTACTCTGAAACGTGTTCCTGTGAGGCTGTGTGAAATAAACTTGTGTCAGTTCGTGAAGTCAACTG
The DNA here is from genome assembly GCF_051911475.1 of Siphateles boraxobius. NCBI lineage: Eukaryota > Metazoa > Chordata > Actinopteri > Cypriniformes > Leuciscidae > Siphateles > Siphateles boraxobius. The sequence goes on along the minus strand of NW_027508816.1, from coordinate 4,399,291 downwards.
AAAACATCAACATGTTTCGACAGGTTAACGCTCTCTGTGCTAGCATTCCAGGCATTGTCGAGCTACGGTTATTTTGTCCTTTTATTTGAACCGTTTCTTTAATCTAGTCGGCTGTTACTTTGTCATTTAAGTGTGTTAAAGTTAAACCACTAGCATAGACCTACAGGAAATCAATACTTGTGTAATTGATTTTTCAATAATATATCCTTATCAGTTATTGCTGTTAATAAACAAGCCATTCTCTCTGTTAGTGTCCAGTTTAGTTGAAGTAATAATATCTTGCATTAACTGTGATGCTTCCATGTAATGCTGTTAATTGTTGCTTTTGGTGCAGGTACAGACCCATCCAACGTGCAAGATAACATTTGCTATTAATACAGAAGAGAGAATTAATGAGGTGTATCACAGAACTATTAATACAGGACGGGTTAACAGACACAATACCAATAAAGTGATTTTTATTTGGAGATAAATCTGTGCCATTGTTTGATTTAAGGTATTTGAAACTTGAATATTGAAAGGTACTGTAATGAATAGCTTCTTGCTGACGGTACAAATAAATGCAATCTAAATGCAAATTGGAATAAAAATTGAAAAAACAAACAGTAAACAAATTAATCCTTATTAATCTAGCGATATTAATCAGCAATTATTATAAGATGGTGTCTATGCTACTAACAACGAGTGCAAATAGTCTGTGCTGAGGCTGTTTACACTGACTCCTCCCACCATTGTGTGATTGAGCCGGACAAAATTACTAAAGAAATCCTGCTGAGAACAGGATCAGCATGTCGCCAGTGGACGCGACGAGATCACTAGTAACGTTTATGAATGAAATTAACGGATGTTATTTCATGTTGTAGACACCGATTCCTTTTTTAAGGGAAAAGACTTCAGAATCAGTACATAAAATGCTTAGTATTAAAGATTAACGAGAAACAGTGAGTGCTTTTTGCCATCGTTGCTATTTTATCTGTGGCAAAAGCGCAACCACTGGTCTATCTGGGTTCACGAAACCATTCAGGCTCAGAGTCAGCACTGCAAGTACCACTGTATTTACACAGAGACATAACCTACAGTACATTACACACTCTCAGAAAAAAGGGACAAAAGCTGTCACTGGGGCGCGGTACCCTTTCAAAAGCTACACATTTGTACCCAAAGAGAAGCTTTTAAAAGGTACTATCCCAGTGACAGCTTTTGTACCATTTTTTCTGAGAGTACAGGGCAGTTGTTAAAATAACTTCTCCATCTTGCCACTAACTCCACCACAGGATGTAGTGGTGAATGGCTTCAAAAATGTTAGCACAAAAACTTTACATTGTTCATGGAACTTTTTTCTGAAACTTTTTTTGTCTAACGTCTTTTAAATCGTATTCCTTGTTTCAGAATGTCCGGAGAACATTCAAATGTAATGTTCCAATAACGTTTGCAACATTTTAAAATGTAATGTTCCTTCAACATTCGCACATCCAGGAAATAATAGTTTTAAAAACATTCAGAAAAAGGAAAATGTTTTCATAACTTAATGAAACTTTAGCAAAATGTGCTTAAAACATAATTTTGTTAGCTGGGTAGATCGGTCTGTATATAGATACATTGTACAAACAGATATTTCTAGATATTAAGAACATGTACAGTTGTAATCTAAATTATTCAACCTCTCATTGCAAATCAGGTTTATTGGCAAAAGATTTACAGACTTTTAGCTGTTTGCACTGAACAAATCAAAGAAAATAAATTGAAATAGCTCAACACAACAAATGTTTGAAAATGCAAATTTGAATGACTTCTGCAGTCCAAAAAATTATTCAACCCCTCAATGTCAAACATCTCTAGTACTTGGTAGAACAGCCGTTTGCTGTTACGACCTGCTAAAAGATTCGCTATAGCTAGCGCTTTGTCATTTACTTATTTTCAGCACTAAACCAAAGTATTTGTTTTCGCCCCGCAGGTGAACTTCCTATACTTGCTGGCATTGTGAAAGCAGGCCACAGTAGAGCACCCATCAAAAGGGCATGACATCCCTACTTGAAATCCCAACAGCAATTGGGGAGGGACGTAAGTGAAGTAGAGGAAATCTAAACCGCCCTAGAAAATTCTATTCAGCGACCCAAGGGCCTTCCATAGGGGAGATATGTCCCAGACAAGAGAAAGGCAGTCTGCTTCTTTAGTTTACCAATAGCTCTCATCCAGCATAAGCCCACCCCGAGGAGGCCACAGGGGAGCTTATGCTCTACGTAACGTTCCCCATTGCACTGGGGGAGAGCAGCTCAACCCCTGAATAAAATAAAGCAATTTCTCTTTACTCTAGCGTTAACCAGGGTGCGAACTACGGGGGAGCTAGGTGGAGCTCGGCTCCCCTTATTAAGACATGGGCTTCCCTGAAAACGTGATTCGTGAAATTTTGTGGGGGTCTCAAAAAATATTGACACCGTTTTATTTTGGCGTGCAATTTCAGTTTTGTGTAATGTGATCATCGTGGAGTATTATGTGTAAAATAGCAAAAATATCATTCATTCATTCATGCATGATGGCGATTTAAACCTAATTCACTTCAGTAAAGATACCTATACATGCTATTCTTGTCATGAGCATCAAGATGTGGTGGCGCTGCGGTGCAAATTCCAGTCATGTTTAGTACGTTAACTCAAAGATTCGTAGAATAAATATAAACGTTGGAGGCCTTTTATCTACGCGCAAAGTCCTTGAAATCCATTCTGTGTTAAGGTAAGGCATGTTATTCCCAATTATGTTTTGTGGCTGGGTTGTTATAGGTCTGCGTTGTTATAGGACTCTCGATGTCTTAGGCCTAATTGAACGGAGGATTTATGGTATTCTTCTGTAGACGAGTAATTTAACCCTTGTTCAAGTGAACTCAAAGACAGCCTATTTATAGACTATTTGTGGATGGCTGTTTGACTTATCAATTTGTGTCGATAAAGTATAATAAGATGAATCCTGTATATAGTGCTTGCATAGTGCATAGACTTGTAGCTGTTATGTATCTTTGGGAAGTCTCTTAAATGAATTGGTTTCATAGTGCAGCGCCGCGCATTCCGTGTTCTGTCTGAAAGCCGCTTCAAGCTAGTGTCCTTGGAACGCGCAAGTGCACGTGAAAAAAAAAGAAAAAAGTTGGCTCCCCAAAGGACACGGTATAGTTCGAACACTGGCGTTAACTATAGCATGCAACAGAAAACCAGAAGGGACGACCTGAAGACAGTCTGCCCCTACTTGTCCGATTCTTGAACATGGGTCATACTAGAGAGGCATATAAATAGGGTTGGGTAACGGTTGGGTTTTATACAATACCAGTACCTGATTGGTATTTCTTAAATGGTTCCGGTGCTTAAACGGTTCTTGAACCGTACTTAAGAAAACGAAACCAGACAAACTTTGTCAAAAAATAATACCCTTTTATTTAATGGGCCAAACTGGACACAATTAACTTAAATCTTTAAAAAAATATAAATTCAAGTAACATATGGTAATAATAAATAAACCAATATAAAATAAAAATTCACATTTACATAATATCAAATAAAACAATATTTTATCAAACAATGTAATAATACTGGAGATTAATAGATAACTACCAGGGTAATCTAATCTCGACATGGCTCCAGGTTCCCATGTTTTGTCTGCTTGAACCAGTCATGCAAATTATCTGGTCGTTGCACTAGTTACGGCAGCGCTTAACTTGGCGAGTTTGGTATTTCGTTCCCACTGCATCTTAGGTACGCAGCGTTGAGTGAACCTATGAAAGAGAATGTCTCTGGATACTGGTGTAACCTATGTTCTCTGAATAGGGAATGAGACGCTGCGTTCGCTGCCAAGTGGCGGCGCCCACGGCATCAGCCAATGTATTGGCGTGATTCTATATGGGCTTCAGACAATTGGCAGCGGCACACCCAGAGGGCGTTCTGACGCGTAATTTAACACGTGAAATGCAGCCAAACCTTGGAGCGTTTGGCCCTCGCCATCTTCATTAATCCCCTCGCTATCAGTTGAACGAGTGCCGAGTAGCGGCGCTGACGTCACGCAAGTTGACGCCGGAACACCAGGGGTCGGTAAAAAAAAAAATCAGGCACCGAAATTTTCGTTCTTATTCGGTCTCGTTACTAACGTTTACGTTGAAACCGGTTCCCTATTGGCACCGCGTTTCAGTACCCAACCCTATATATAAATCACCAATCCCAAGGGTGAGCATACGTCTTTATTTCAAGACCTTGAGAGAAGGAAATGAATAGTTGAAATAAAGTCGTTATTTTTGTTTTTTTTGCACACAAAAAGTGTTCTCGTCATTTGATAAACTTAAGATTGAGCCACTGTAGTCACTTGGACTATTTTAACGATGTCTTTAATAACTTTTCGAGGCTGGCAAGTTCAATCCCTTAGAAGCCTATGGAGGAGTGATCCAGCTCTCAGATTTCATCAAAAATATCTTAATTCGTGTTCCGAAGATGAACGAAGGTCTTACGGGGTTGAACAACATGAGGGTGAGTAAATACTGACAGAATTTTCATTTTTGGGTGAACTATCCCTTTAATGTTCCACTTCGAAAGGGAACAGTAGCATCTGAAAAAATGTCACCTCATTTTTATATGGTAAAATTTGGTCTTCCATAGTTTTCGGATCATATTATCTACAGGTAAAATCACGTGTCTATGGTATTTGTTATGAAAAACAGTAGTCTAAAGACAGTTAGTATAATACAAATTAACAAAAACTGCCATAGCTTAGTTATATTCTATTACTATTTTAATACATTTAATGATTCATCCATTTTTAAGCTTTCAGACGCAGCTTAAAATTCCCCAAAATAACCACAGTGTCGAGTCTCAGTGTTTGTTTGTGTGTTCATTAGTCACATGTCTTCCTTTGTTCTGTTTTCCCGCTACTAATTTGTTTCTATGGCAACCCTCATTAGTTCATCTGTCTCACCTGTTACCTCGTTAGTCTTGTCAGCTGTGTCTCGTTTCCCTGATCTGTTTCCATATGTATTTAAGCCCTGTGTGTTGCCTTGTTCATTGTCCTATTGCCGTCCTTCTAAGTGCCTGTCTATATTCTATTGTGCGAAAGTTTAAATTGGAAGTTTTTATTCTTCCTCATCTTCTTCTGCCTGCACCACACAGTGCTACCATGTTTTTTTTCTATGCAAGCTTGTTTCTGTTTACAGAATACAAAATAAAAAAGGGAATTGTGACTTTTTATCTCAGAATTTTTTTTCTCGCAATTGACTTTAAATCACGCAATTATTGACCTTTTTATAATTATAATAATAATGCTCAGACTTAAAGACTTGATTGAGCTGACTTTATTTGTGTTACTTTAAAAGTTGTATGTTAGATTTATATAAAAAATTATTGTCCAAAATGATTGATTGTTTCTGCTTGTGGGTTTTTTATAGGATGCAGAAACCAGAGATCACACGTGTGTTGTCACAAACCATCATCAGATCTAGATTCTGTGGTCAGTGTGATGCATTTGCAGTTTTAAACATTTTCTGAGTTATTGAAACCAATAAGATTCTAAATAAACTAGACATCTGTATTCTGGTCATGGCTTATGCTCTGCTTCCTCATCTTCTATTTTGGTTGTCAAGTCGTGGCAAAAGGCCAAAAGACAGTCTTGTACTGGGGCTAATCTAAAAAAGATCTATCAACACTTTCCTGTTTGGATTCCAAATCTCCCTCTTAAGTGATTTCTAGCCCTTTAAACACAGCTTTGCTTAACATAAGATCTGTGGATAAAAAGGGTTCTCACTTGCCTGATATTATTACAGAAAACAACCAGGGGCCTGTTTCAGAAAGGAGGTTAAGTAAAAACTCTGAGTATGTTAACCCTGAAATGAGGGAAACTCTGGGTTTTCTGTTTCAGAATGGGAGGTAAGTCAAGCCCATTTCTGAAAGAGAGGTAACTTATACTCAGAGTCAGTTACCATGGTAAGTTACTCTGTGAACCTAACCTGGTCGGGAGCAGGTTTACTTTGCAAACCCAGAGTTTATTTCGGTCTCCTCCCCTTTTTTAAAGAGGAAGCAGTGTTTAAACACCTCATTCATTCTTTCGGTACCTTTATTCATTGCTGTTTTTCCCTCCAATTTTTTTAATAAGATGAAGTCTGTATAACTTCTTAACTGGCAACTGAAAATACAGTAGATTAGGGTTACATCATGTAGTTCTAAACAAATTCTACAGAATTAAACTGTGCCATTCACTGAAAAACTGTGTTCATCTGTGCACAGTTGGTGGACCTTCCTCCTGCGGTTCTTCCACACTCTGGGGACGGGGGAGAGATAAGAATATCCGTTTATGCTTAGATATAAACTTATATTATATAGGCTACTCCACATAAATAATTTGAAGAAATGTGAATGTGTAGATTGTTTGATATCTAGACACATAATATTAACATTTCCTCTGTAGGTCTCTTTGTGGCAGCAGAAACTGTTTCTTCATCCCCATCGTCCTGTGAAGATGAGCATTTGGTTGAGCACATTTTATAATACTATTTGTCATAATTTCTGGTGTATTGAGTAGGCTACTTCCAACTGTCTGGGGTTCTGTTGGGACAGGAGGCTCCAAAAGACAGATATTAACATCAGAATCTGTTGGGAGCAACAAAAAACCCAACCCAAAGTAAAATATATGGAAATATCAAAAGCAGCCTATATAAAAAATAACACATATTGTTATTATCACAATCACACACACCTCTTACATTTTATGAAGGCACTTGAATCTTCGGGAGTGACTGGCTCTGATGAAGTCCCTTCAGGAATTCCCTCAGCCATTGGCCTTCCAGCATTCAGGCTCAGGGCCATCTCCATCTCCTCTGCATCTCCATCTCCTCTGCATCTCCATCTCCTCTGCATCTCCATCTCCTCTGCATCTCCATCTCCTCTGCATCTCCATCTCCTCTGCATCTCCATCTCCTCTGCATCTCCATCTCCTCTGCATCTCCATCTCATCTGCATCTCCATCTCCTCTGCCTCTCCATCTCCTCTGCATCTCCATCTCCATCTACTCTGCATCTCCATCTCCATCTACTCTGCATCTCCATCTCCATCTACTCTGCATCTCCATCTCCTCTGCATCTCCATCTCCTCTGCATCTGCATCTCCTCTGCATCTCCATCTCCTCTGCATCTCCATCTCCTCTGCATCTCCATCTCCATCTCCTCTGCCTCTCCATCTCCTCTGCATCTCCATCTCCATCTACTCTGCATCTCCATCTCCATCTACTCTGCATCTCCATCTCCTCTGCATCTCCATCTCCTCTGCATCTCCATCTCCTCTGCATCTCCATCTCCTCTGCATCTCCATCTCCTCTGCATCTCCATCTCCTCTACATCTCCATCTCCTCTGATTCTCCATCTCCTCTGCATCTCCATCTCCATCTCCTCTGATTCTCCATCTCCTCTGCATCTCCATCTCCTCTGCATCTCCATCTCCTCTGCATCTCCATCTCCTCTGCCTCTCCATCTCCTCTGCATCTCCATCTCCATCTCCTCTGCATCTCCATCTCCTCTGCATCTCCATCTCCATCTCCTCTGATTCTCCATCTCCTCTGCATCTCCATCTCCTCTGCCTCTCCATCTCCTCTGCATCTCCATCTCCTCTGCCTCTCCATCTCCTCTGCATCTCCATCTCCATCTCCTCTGCATCTCCATCTCCTCTGCATCTCCATCTCCTCTGCATCTGCATCTCCTCTGCATCTCCATCTCCTCTGCATCTCCATCTCCTCTGCATCTCCATCTCCTCTGCATCTCCATCTCCTCTGCATCTCCATCTACATCTCCTCTGCATCTCCATCTCCTCTGCATCTCCATCTCCATCTCCTCTGCATCTCCATCTCCTCTGCATCTCCATCTCCTCTGCATCTCCATCTACATCTCCTCTGCATCTCCATCTCCTCTGCATCTCCATCTACATCTCCTCTGCATCTCCATCTCCTCTACATCTCCATCTCCTCTGATTCTCCATCTCCTCTGCATCTCCATCTCCTCTGATTCTCCATCTCCACTGCATCTCCATCTCCTCTGCATCTCCATCTCCTCTGCATCTCCATCTCCTCTGCATCTCCATCTCCTCTGCATCTCCATCTCCTCTGCATCTCCATCTCCATCTCCTCTGCATCTCCATCTCCTCTTCATCTCCATCTCCTCTGCATCTCCATCTCCTCTGCATCTCCATCTCCATCTCCTCTGCATCTCCATCTCCTCTGCATCTCCATCTCCTCTGCATCTCCATCTCCTCTGCATCTCCGTCTCTTCTGCCTCTCCATCTCCTCTGCATCTCCATCTCCTCTGCATCTCCATCTCCATCTCCTCTGCATCTCCATCTCCATCTCCTCTGCATCTCCATCTCCATCTCCTCTGCATCTTCATCTCCATCGTTGCGAGCCTCTTCCTTCTTTCTGTTGGCTGAGTAGAAGTCAAATGAGAATGAACATTTAATTGTGTTAATTAGACCTTTCAAAAATGCTGCTTCACTGCAAAACACTGGATGCTATTTAGTTATTTAATATGTCAAATGTTTGTAAAGTCAGGTAGCCTACATCCATGATATGCTCAAGCCTTACCTGACTGAATTATGTTTTTATATTTCATTTTCAGCTGCTATTTTCTTTTAATGCCTGCAGGATTGCACCTACATGAAAATTAAAATGAGGTTTAATAACATACTGTTCTTCCAGTTTTACCTCTGATATTATAACAGTTGGGTAAGTTACTCTAAAATAGTTATTAATTACTAACTACAAATGACATCTTCAACAGTGTAATTAGATTAATGTAATAATTAATATCTCTAGAAAGTATTGGTCTACTTATTACTAATTACTTTATAAATCCCATATCAACCTCAAACACTTGAACAATACAAACAGAGAAAATAAACTGCACTTTTAATGCTTTCAAATTAACAATATACAATTGCATGAATTATTCTTGAATGGACCAAAGTGTGTAAAGAGAGAAGGTTACATTAAAAATATACCTTTTAAAAATGTTAAATCCACTATTGTTTTATACAGAATTGTTCTATAGTCTATGCAGTATTTAATGCAATGACATCATATTTTACTTTATATTACAGAAGAATTAAGAGAATTAATCCCTTTAATTAAATTACAGTATTTAGATTACTTGGTAATTACACCCAGCACTGTATAACAGTAATTAAAATGTAAACTTACGCATTGACTGAGCAACTATTTTCTCCCAAACTAACTCTCTCGATCGCCGCTGCTGCTCTGTTGCTTAAAAAGAAAAAGTTTGCGTACTGCTGGTGAGAAATATGCAGACCTCTTTTTGTCTGGCGCTGTTACCATGGTGACTCATAATATCTGCGCTCCATTGATAATAGGGACTTTAAGCAACGGCCTCTGGTGGAACGGCAACGACGTTCTGGCTATCTATTGCGCATGCGCGACTTAACTGCTACTTCACGACGTTCTCCTGTATATCATTAAATGGCCAAAGCAACCCTCTCCTGCTTTTTAAAATCACTTTCTTTATTTGTATTTTGTCAAATGATTACATTATCCCCTACGCCGCACTCTTCACTGTTGCTTAGCGATTGTTGCGTTCTTTAACTAAGGCAGTTAAGCGTTTACTTCCGGCTGCCGTTGCCGTTCCATCAGCAGCTGTTACTTAAAGTCCCTAATGGCTTTTTATAGTTGTGGTGCACGCGCTTAACTCAGAGTCAGTCAACTTACAGTTGATTGAACTTACTCATTTCAGCTGTTCTGAAACCGAAAACTCAGAGTTTCCCATCTCAGGGTAAGTCAACTCAGAGTTCAAGTTTTAACTCAGAGTTGGATGAACCTCCTTATTGAAACGGGCCCCAGGACTTATGTTTTTAACAGAAACTTGGCATAAACAAAATAAAGGACTTTGTTTTAATACAATTGCTCCCCTGGGTATGGACTGTTTGATTGTCCTCAACTTTTGGGTAGAGGTGGGGGTATCATTGTGCTACTTAATTTAAATAAGCATCAGCACTGTGTCTAAACCAAAGTTTACGTCCTTAGAATATCTTGTTGTTTTGGGTATCTCTGCCTTGCAATCTACTATCATTGCAACAGACTACAGACCTCCAAAGATTTATGTCTGAATTTGCCAATTTATTGTCTTTGTTCTGTTTTAAGTTTAAGAGAATACTTATTCTGGGATATATCAGTATACACACTGATCAAACTAATTCCACAATGGCCACAGATTTTTTGGTGCTATTGGAATGTTTCAGTCTTACTCAGTTTGTAAAGAGCTTTACTCATAGCAAAGGTCACACACTAGACCTGTTGACTGCAAATGAGTTGTGTCCCAGCCTTCTCCTGTTCATATTGCTCTTTCTAACCATTTAGCTTTATTTTTCAACTTGGATTTATTATTTCCATGTGTAACTAGTCTTGCACTGTGAAGTTTCAAAAGTGAAAATCAATTGATCAGACTGTATATGCAACTGCTGTTGTTTCATCTTTCACTGAATTGGGCCCAACGTCCTTAGATGAATAACTTTAACAGCTAAATAATGCGTTGGCTACAAACCGTCCCGGGTTACGTATGTAACCCTAGTTCCCCGAAGGGACGGACGCTGCGTGTAATCGCAGTGGGAACGCCCTCCAGCGTAACGCGTCTGAAGCATGAATGAAATCAGTCAATGGAGAGATGGAGCGTCATAGCGAGTGACGTCATCGACCAGGAAGCTACAAATATCCCCTGAGCACACAATACGCCAGCTTAAAGTTACTGAAGCAAGCGACCCAAGGGGATGCCGGGAGTATGGCAGGACACGCAGCGTCCGTCCCTTCGGGGAACTAGGGTTACATACGTAACCCGGGACGTTCCCCTTCAGGGACTACCGCTGCGTGTAATCGCAGTGGGAACGCAATACCCACATCCCCATACGACCAAATCCCCGTCGTGTGTCATTAGGAGACACAAACCGACGAGAGAACCTGAGCCCCGAGAGTGGAGCTAAGATCAAGGGAATAAAATCTAACGAAAGTGTGCGGTGAGTACCAGCCTGCCGCATCACAAACGTCCTGAAGAGAAGCTCCTGAAAGAAGAGCTGTAGAGGCAGCCATACTCCTGGTGGAATGAGCCCTTACAGCCAAAGGTGAAGGCTGATGGGCCGAACCGTAAGCAAGCGAGATGACCTCAACCACCCACTTGCTCATCCTTTGCTTTGATGCCGGACACCCTTTCTTAGGTGACCCAAAACAGACAAACAGCTGTTCCGATCTCCTCCACAGGGCAGCTCTGTGGACATAACCATCTAAAGCCCTAACGGGGCACAGCAAATTAAGTCACTTCTGGTCTGACGTCAGAAAAGGCGGAGGACAGAAAGCCTGCAGAACTATAGGTCTAACAAACGTAGTTGGCACCTTAGGAACGTAACGTGGTCTCGGACAGAGAAAAGCCTTAACCATACCAGGAGCAAATTCCAGGCACGAGGGAGCCACCGAAAGTGCTTGAATATCTCTAATTCATTTTAGAGATGAGATAGCAAGAAGAAGGATAGTCTTTAGCGTAAGAAACTTTTCCGAAACTTCCTCGATGGGCTCGAAAGGAGCTAGGGAGAGACCTTCTAAGACGATGGCCAGATCCCAAGCTGGTACCCTCGTGCGAACTGCAGGCCTAAGCCTCAAGGCGCCACGAAGGAAGCGAGATATAAGTGGGTGTCTCCCGAGAGAACCTCCGCTCGAAGGGGCGTGGTAAGCAGCTAAGGCCGCCACGTACACCTTCAGTGTGGAGTGGGATAACCCTGTGGAGAGACGGTCCTGCAGGAAATCCAGCACTGTACCAACCGGGCAGTTAACTGGGTCCTGCTGGCGCTCTCCACACCAAGAGGTGAAAAGTTTCCACCTCGCGGCATATGACTTCCTCGTGGCGGGAGCTCTGGATTGGAGGATGGTCTCAACGACCTCAGTCGAGAGACCAGAATCTATGAGCTGGGCCCCCTCAGAGGCCAAGCCCACAGCCTCCATAGTTCTGGGCGGGGGTGAAGGATCGACCCACTCGCCTGAGAGAGTAGATCTCCCCTGATCGGTATCTCCAGGGGATAGCCGTCGAGGAGAGACACTAGGTCCGCAAACCATACTCGGGCCGGCCAGAACGGGGCTATTAGCAGAAGACTGAGCCCGTCCCGGCGAACCCTCTCCAGAACTCCCGGGAGCAGAGCGATCAGGGGAAAAGCGTACAAACGTGACCTCGGCCACAGATGTACCATCGCGTCCAACCCCAGTGGGGCTGGCAGGCTGAGAGAGAACCACAGTGGACAGTGTGATGTCTCTCGGGAAGCAAATAGGTCTACCTCGGCACGACCAAAATGTTCCCATAGGAGCTCCACCACCTCGGGGTGAAGACTCCACTCCCCGGGCCTCGGCCCCTGCCTCGACAGGATGTCTGCCCCCTGATTTAAATACCCCGGGAGATAAATAGCTCTCAGAGAAAGAAATTTCCCCTGGGACCATAGAAAGATCTGACGTGCCAGTTTGTAAAGTGGGCGAGAACGCAGACCCCCCTGATGGTTGATATAAGAGACCACCGATGTGTTGTCTGACCGGACAAGAACATGGTGGACCCTTAGGTCTGGGAGGAAATGTTTCAGAACCTGAAACACTGCCAAGATCTCTAGACAATTTATGTGCCATAGACGGTGACGGTCCTCCCAAAGACCCTGAGCTGGGCGACCAATCATGATCGCCCCCCACCCCGTGAGAGAGGCATCTGTCGTTAGCATGACGCGACGACAAGGAGCTCCCAACACAAGGCCTTGGGACAGAAACCGAGGATCTTTCCACATAACCAGGGCGCGATGACACCGTCGCGAACTCATGACCATGCGAAGCGGATTTCCCCTCGGGGAGAATCCCCTGGTTCTGAGCCACCACTGTAACGGTCTCATGTGCAGGAGGCCAAAAGGTATCACGTTGGACGCAGCTGCCATGAGACCTAACAGTCTCTGGAACTGTTTTACAGTGGATGACTGGCCTAGCTTGACCTGATCTACTGCGGCGAGAATCGAAGCAACACGAGCAGGTGACAACTGTGCCTGCATCGTCGTCGAATCCCACACTACACCGAGAAAAGTGGTTCTCTGTAATGGAGAAAGAACACTCTTCTTGGCGTTGCGCCTCAACCCCAACCTCTTGATGTGAGCAAGGAAGACATCTCGATGCCGAACCGCCTATTGTTCTGATAGAGCTAGAATTAACCAATCGTCTATATAGTTCAGAATACGGATGCCCTGCAGCCTCAGCGGGGCTATAGCCGCATCCATATAGTTCGTGAACGCGCGGGGTGACAGTGCTAGGCCGAACGGAAGAACCTGTTATTGGTAAGCTTCGCCCCCGAAAGCGAACCTCAGGAACTTCCTGTGTTGACGTAGGATAGATACGTGGAAGTAAGCGTCCTTTAGATCTATCGTGACGAACCAGTCCTCGGATCTGATTTGACACGATCTGCTTGAGAGTGAGCATCTTGAATTTGAGCTTCCCTACAGCGCGATTTAAGAGACGCAGATCTAGAAAGGGACGCAGCCCTTCATCTTTTTTCGGAAAGATGAAGAACTGGCTGTAGTATCCTAACTCCCTGCTGGGTGGAGGAACCCGCTCTATAGCTCCTTTCGCTAAGGGAAACAGCCTCTCGAGGCTGGCCTCTGGATGAACATCCCGAGTGACAGACACAGCGCCCTGTAACGTACTGGCAGGGAACAGCTGGTCTGGGCACTCCACAACCCTCCTCGGAGGGGGGCGAGCGTCCCTCGGGAAATCGCTCGCCGAGTCTCTCTACGCCCTGTAAGGCAGGGTTAGTAGAGCAGACCCCTGAGGGCATCGGGAAAGACAGGGCACCGTGTTTTTGTGCAGTGAACTCAAGTCTTCCACGATGGGGACCACCCTCAGAGTCCTGACGTTCAGCACGTCAGGATTTTTTCGACGCGGCCTTCTTGGCGATAATGACTGTCCTCAGATCAGCCCTACCCCGAGAAGGTCGCGCCGGAGAGCGCCCCGCCTCGTCCCTCCAGTTTCTCTGCGGGGGGGCACGAGACGCGACACTCCGTTTCTTCTGCGCTCTTTTTGAACTACACGGCGGCTGGGACTGCCCTCGCTCAGCAGCCCCAGCGACACGCACTTTAAGGGGCATAAATTTCTGAAAAGCAGCCGCCTGTTTCTTCTCTTCCTGGAACCTCTCCGTGACAGAGTGAAGAGCGTCACCGAAGAGGCCCGCAGGCGAAACTGGAGCATTAAAAGGAGAGTCTTATTTTTCTCCTTCATAGAGGTCTGACTCAACCACAAGTGTCTCTCTGTGGCCACCATGCCATAGACCGGCCGATAGATTTAGCGGTCTCCTTGGTGGCCCGGAGAGTGAGATCAGCAGTCTGCCTGAGCTCATAAATCATATCCACAGAAATTTCACCCCCCTCACAAGCATCTTTAAGCAGGACAGCCTGATAAGCCTGCATAATGGCCATAGTGCGCCGAGTAAGCCTTCCCCACTAACACAGAAGTTTTTTTTTTTTTTTTTTAGTGGCTTAGAGGGCAGAGCCGGTGCTTTAAGTGAAGATGACGAAGCAGGAGAGAGATAGCTGGAGAGCGTCTCCTCTGCCTTCGGCATGGTCACGTACCCTGAAGCTTTTGCACCAAAAATGTTTCCATAAGCATAAGACTGGTTAGTATAAATTCTATTTGAAACAGGTCTAACCCAGGTCTTTGAAACCTCAGAGTGAAGATCTGGGAAGAATGGTAAGCACCGGCGAGAAGGCTGAGGACGTGCAGACAGAAGTCTATCATCTAATTTGCTTTCATTTCTAGACTCCTGCCTATCAGTTGGCCACTTTTTTTTTTTTCGATTTTTGTTTTTTTACAGCCCGAGATAACACATCTATCAGCCCCTCTTCAGCAGTATGCTGGAGTGACGAGTCAGTTTCTTCTGATGCAAAACTTTCGACATCGAGCTCCTCAGAACTGGATCATCTAAATTCGACATCATGTGCCTCGACCCGGCCAGAAGTAACCGCCGCAGCTCGTGCTTCCAGAGCCGGGTGAGAGGCAGTAGATCTCGCTGGAGATAACTGAGATAGGGCGGAGCCCGTCTCAACGTCGCCAGTGAGATCCATCTGCGAGCCCCAAGACAAGCGCCGCCGCTCTGCCTCAACAGAAGCGGGACCCGAGCCTCGGGGAGCTCGCAGCAAACCACTCTCCTCGAAGAGCGATCGCCGCGAGCGCAGAGTTCTCAAGGGAAAAGCTCGCAATGCTCACAATCGACCCCCTCGAGAGCCGACTGGGCATGCAGCAATCCCAAACAAGCAACACACAGCTGATGTGTATCCCCACCCGTGATGTATCGTGTACAGGGGGAAACACACTCTCTATATTGCTCGCTCGTCACTTTGACACTCATATTGGGTTTTTTATATATATATATATGTATATATAGTGAGAAACTCCTGTCTAAACAGACAAACACAATCGCTAGATTTCAGACACACACAGAGCTTGCTGAAGTAACAAAAAGCTGGCGTATTGTGTGTTCAGGGGATATTTGTAGCTTCCTGGTCGATGACGTCACTCGCTATGACGCTCCATCTCTCCATTGACTGATTTCATTCATGCTTCAGACGCGTTACGCTGGAGGGCGTTCCCACTGCGATTACACGCAGCGGTAGTCCCTGAAGGGGAACTGGATTTTTTTGTTCCTCTTAAGATTCTTGAAATAAAGTATGTTAGTACACTGACAGCCTCACATCAGCTCTGTAATTATTTTTTTGACGTTTTTAAATACTAGAATTGCTAATGCTCGTAATCAAATTTCTTTGCTTTTTTCTCCAAAAACTACCGCAATTACTCCAGTTTGTCCAGTTTTTCAGGTGCTCTGTTTTCAAATTTTGTGCTGACTTTGTTATAGTGGAAAACTACCACCTGCATGCTTGATCCCCTTCCTACTGGTTTAAATCCTGAATTTAAATTTGTGCCCAGCAGTGCTTAAAATAATTAATGAACCCTTAAGCACTGGTATTGTATCAGCTGCATTAGAAATTGCTGCTGTTACACCTGTACTTAAGTAGTGAAACTTAGATTTGTATATTTTAAATAACTACCGACCTATGTCAAATCTTCCCTCCCATGCAAACATTTTAGAATGTGTTGTTGCTTTACAGTTGCACAATCACCTTTCTGTTAATAATCTTTTTGAGCAGTTTGAGCAAAAATTCATAGCACTGAAACTACCCTAGTTATAGTGACTAATGACTTATTTTTGACTTCTAAAGCTGGATCTCCTACTATTCTTATTCTCTCATTTGACACTGTGATCATAATATTTTTCTTAACTGCCTTGGTATTTCTGGCACAGTTTTAAACTGGTTTAGATCTTATTTGACTGGACACAGAGTTTGTTGCTTTAAGGGTCTACAGGTCTGAGATTGGACCAGTTTCTACTGGTATCTCACAGGACCCTTTTTAGTCTTTATTTATTCCCGCTTGGCCAACTTCTACAAACTCTAGATATTAAGTATAATTTTAATGCAGATGACACACAGATATATATTTATTGTAAACATGGTCAAAGTAAGGCTGTTTCACTGCTCACTAAATCTATTTCTGAGATAAAATCATGGATGGATAATAATTTTCTTTGTTTAAAGGGTGATAATACTTAGGTCATGCTCATTGGTTCTCCTAATCAGCTCTACAGTATATGGCGTGCCAAACTCTTTTTATCATTGATGGTTTTGTACTTGAGTTTCAGAAACAATTGAGGAATCTAAGAGTGAATTTTGATTCTTTATTAACATTTGACCCCAAAATGTTGTAAAGACATTTTTATCTTAGATATATTGCTAAATTGTGTCCCATGCTATCCCTTTCAGTAGCAGAAAAGTTAAAATAATTATGTTTTTTCCCTAATTGATTACTGTAATGCGTTAATTACTTACTAAGCATACTCTAAAGGATCGAGGAGTGAGGATTGAGGAGTCGAGGATCGAGGAGTGAGGATCGAGGAGTGAGGATCGAGGAGTCGAGGATCGAGGAGTGGAGGATCGAGGAGTGAGGATCGAGGAGTGGAGGATCGAGGAGTGAGGATCGAGGAGTGAGGATCGAGGAGTGAGGATCGAGGAGTGAGGATCGAGGAGTGAGGAGTGAGTATCAAGGATCGAGGAGTGAGGATCGAGGAGCGAGGATCGAGGAGTGAGGATCGAGGGGTGAGGAGTGAGTTTCGAGGAGTGAGGATCGAGGAGTGAGGATCGAGGATCAAGGATCGAGGAGTGAGGATCGAGGAGTGAGGATCGAGGAGTGAGGATCGAGGAGTGAGGAGTGAGTATCAAGGATCGAGGAGTGAGGATCGAGGAGTGAGTATCAAGGATCGAGGAGTGAGGATCGAGGAGTGAGGATCGAGGAGTGGAGGATCGAGGAGTGAGGATCGAGGAGTGAAGATCGAGGAGTGAGGATCGAGGAGTGAGGATCGAGGAGTGAGGATCGAGGAGTGAAGATCGAGGAGTGAGGATCGAGGAGTGAGGGTCGAGGAGTCGAGGATCGAGGAGTGGAGGATCGAGGAGTGAGGATCGAGGAGTGAGGATCGAGGAGTGAGGATCGAGGAGTGAGGATCGAGGACTGAGGATCGAGGAGTGAGGAGTCGAGGATCGAGGAGTCGAGGATCGAGGAGTGAGGATCAAGGAGTGAGGATCGAGGAGTGGAGGATCGAGGAGTGAGGAGTGAGGATCGAAGAGTGAGGATCGAGGAGTGGAGGATCGAGGAGTGAGGAGTGAGGAGTGAAGATCGAGGAGTGAGGATCGAGGAGTGAGGGTCGAGGAGTGGAGGATCGAGGAGTGGAGGATTGAGGAGTGAAGATCGAGGAGTGAGGATCGAGGAGTGAGGATCGAGGAGTGGAGGATCGAGGAGTGAGGAGTGAGGAGTGAAGATCGAGGAGTGAGGGTCGAGGAGTCGAGGATCGAGGAGTGGAGGATCGAGGAGTCGAGGATCGAGGAGTGAGGATCGAGGAGTGAGGATCGAGGAGTGGAGGATCGAGGAGTGAGGATCGAGGAGTCGAGGATCGAGGAGTCGAGGATCGAGGAGTGAGGAGTGAGGATCGAGGAGTGAAGATCGAGGAGTTGAGGATCGAGGAGTGAGGATCGAGGAGTGAGGATCGAGGAGTGAGGATCAAGGAGTGAGGATCGAGGAGTGAGGAGTCGAGGATCGAGGAGTCGAGGATCGAGGAGTGAGGATCAAGGAGTGAGGATAGAGGAGTGGAGGATCGAGGAGTGAGGAGTGAGGATCGAGGAGTGGAGGATCAAGGAGTGAGGATCGAGGAGTGAGGATCGAGGAGTGGAGGATCGAGGAGTGAGGATCAATGAGTGAGGATCGAGGAGTGAGGATCGAGGAGTGGAGGATCGAGGAGTGAGGATCGAGGAGTAAGGATCGAGGAGTTAGGAGTGTTCAAAATTTAAGGAGGAGCTTCCAGAGGAGTCATGCCTTTGCGGAAGAGTTTTATTGACTAAAGGTGACACACGTATGAATTCTCTTCCCCCTTCACATCGGACACAATCATTTTAATTTATACTTCACCTTTGCAGTTTATATAAACCATGCATCTCACATATTTCAACAGGGTATCTTGCTTTATTATTATTTATTATAAATTTCTTAAATAATTAAACTTCAACAAGATAAGGGCAGATCCTTAGAGCGCTGCTTATGACGCTGTGAAGTGACGCTCGAGTGATCAAGTATTCTAATGTATAAAAAAAGCTTTCATTCAATTCCTCTGTCCTCCTTTTCTTCTCTCGCATCCTACAGGGGGTGAAGCTCAGACACGAGGAAAAGAAACAAAGATACAAAAATAAGAATTGAGAAGCACCCAGGGAGTCATTACCTGCATGTACCCAACAAGTGAAGAAATCGGGACTTATTATATTTTCTTTTATATATTAATTATATAATCTTGCAAAGGTATTAGGTGTTGCTGAGCCCGCAGATCTGCAGGACAACACCCAGGAGGAGCCCTCACTGCGAGAGGGCACGGCTCGCCTTGGGACTGAAATTTCAAGGCAATGGCATCCACTATCCAGTGGGCCAACCTCTGTTTGGAGACAGCCTTTCCACAGAGCTGATAGGGCATTTCCAGGGGTCTTTCAGAGATTCAGGGATGCCAGGCCAACTGAATTGCGTAGCCAAATCAGAATTGTCCAAATGAGCCAACAGGACGGGCTGGGGAGTGATAGAGAAATAGACAGTATTAGGATTGAGGCAGGCCCCGATTAGCACAGATATCCATTTGCATACAGTAATCTGTTTCATTTTCGGCAGGAGCAATGATGGGAATATGTATGTCATCAATGCATCCAACCACATTGGAAATCCTAAAGGAAAATTTAATTATTAGGTTACTTTCAGAGGTCACAGCAAGATGTTATCAAATTAATGTCATTTATCAGATTAGCCTCATTTAAATCGGTTTCTCCACCACTGTCCTGCAATCCTGTGAAACTCCTCTTTGATGGATCTCATGAGTTTGTGTCCAACAAAACAAAAACTCTCAGAAAGAGTGTGAGAGCGAGGCACACTTTCCTTCCCTTTTTGATACAGCAGCAGTGGCGGAACTAGAGTTTTATACATGGGGTGGCCAGGGGGTGGCCACTGCTACTTTCGGGGGTACACAGTACACACACACAGTGGAAAAGCTTGTGGAAGGAATTCGGTCAATCTGTTTGTGTCGAAGTGTTGAACATCCAAAATATTGCAGAAAACAAAGCTGAAGCACCAAGTAGATAAGATACCGCATGTGTCTGTTATGAACTGCTGCATCTATTTACAAAAAAACTCACATTTACAAAAAATTTTTTTTAATTTAATTTAATCTTTTATTGGATATAGCAGGCATCAAGCAGACATGTCCTTGAAAAAGTTAAACAATTTTATTGCCCATCAATATAAAATCTTATCCTGGGAAGATTAAATACAACATAATTCTTTCTTTATAATAATTTATAATAATTCTAGTTCTAATTATTTAATTTATAATTATTTTTTTTGTGTTCATTTTTGGGTGAACAATCCTTTTAATCTGGCAGAATCATCTCAACTTAAATTCCTGAATTGGGTATGTGATTGACTGCTTTTGTCTGGTAGATGCTCTGACCTGTTGCTGGTTCTGAAGTCTGACCACACTGACTCTGACTAGCCAGTGGTGATGCAAGGGCTGGGGGGTCTGTTTGCACCTGATCTGCCTGTTAGTCCAGTCATTTTAAGCCAAAATGGGGGTCAACCTTGAACAAATTGCAACAAGCAAACTCAACTGATTTTGTATCCTCAATATGTCCTGAGTAAGGAAAAAAAGTCCCAAAGTATCCCATTAGGGAAAGTTTAGAAAAAAACACAAATATAGCCTTTTTCTTACGAGAATAGGGTAAAAAGTTTAACCTTTAGATATCACCATGAAAATTGATTACTTTGATTGATTACTTACATCAAGACAAACAAAAAATGTATTCCAAGTTTTTAAAAATTGTTTGTTAAGATGGACAAACGGTGCATAATCTAATTACGTATGTGGTAATTTGCATAAATACCACAACAGATCTAAACATTGGGTCTAGCCAGGTGAAAATGTCTTGTTGAATCTTGTTGACACATAACAGTAAAAGACTTAATGTTAAGGTCTGAATGGAACCCATTTAGGCTACCCATGAGCATTAATACATAGAGGCAGGAAGAAGTACTTTAGAAACCAGCCTTTTTTAATTATTAAGAGATGGGGTTTGGGGCTGGGTCTGTGCGACTGTTTCTGGGGGACGAGTCTAAGGGAAGAACAGGAGACAAGGGTAAGGAGAATGCAGAAGACAAAAGGTAAGTAAAATAAAAAGTGAATCCCCAGAAACATATTTCGAAACTTTCCCCTAATGGGATTCTTAGGGACTTTGTTTCCTTACTCAGGACATAATGAGGATACAAAAATAATAGTTTGCTTCTGTTGCAATTTGTTCAAACTTTTTTTCATAAAATGACTGGACTATGTTTGTGCTTATTTTAAAATAACTGATATCTCTCCCTTTCTTTTCATGTTTAATTGACCCTGTTCAAAAATATGACAAATTTAAAATATGATTCCAATCATAATCACATTCTAATCATCATCCGATTACCAACATTTAACTCTTTCTCGCCAGTATAAAAAAAAAAAATGTGGTTTTGGTAATTTTCACAATTTCATGGCACCCCAGAATATTTTGTTGTATGAATATCTGTACATACCAAAAGAAAGAACAAACCCTGTGCTTTTAAAACAAAAACAAAAAAATAATGTTATTCTAGCTTCGTGCATCTTTTTTTTTAATCAACACTTGAATGTTGGCAAGTTTCATAAAAAGCAACATGAGCAAAAAGCTGAGAAAATCGCATTTTTATCAAAGACTACATCTAGATAAGATTCATAATGATGATCAAAACACAGTAGATCGAGTTCATCAACAACCTACACCCATAAAGCTTCATAGTCCTATAGTGATCGCATTATGATATCGCTTGTTTCTGCTCTTCTTTGCCTGCGTTTTGATCTCCTATCCTCACATTAGCTAGGACATTTGTATACTGTAACGTACACACGGCAAGGTACTGTATATGCGTGTATTAGGCCTAATGTAGGCTATTGGGAGCAAACCACCCTGATGCTAAACCTTAAAAGCTTACTTCAAATATGATGTTTTCTTATTCGGTGAAGTTCGGTATCTTGCAACCGTCTCTCGTCCTCTGCTCGTCCGTTTGAAAACTGCGCGCGCCGCGCTGCCGGCGAACGTAATTTAAAAAAAATCAGCATCAGCAACTGCCAGTAGCAAATAAAATTTTGGGGTGGCACCCGGGGTGGCCAATCGCATGTCAAGGGTGTCCAGTGCCACCCCGGACCCCCCTCTGGCTCCGCCACTGTACAGCAGGGGCCTGTTTCAACGAGGAGGTTCAACCAACTCTAAATTAAAACTTGAACTCTGAGTTGACTTACCCTGAGATGGGAAACTCTGAGTTTTTGGTTACAGATCAGCTAAAATTAGTTAGTTCAATCAACTCTGAGTTGTCTGACTCTGAGTTAAGCCCGTGCACCACAACTATAAAAAGCCATTATCAATGGAGCGCAGATATTATGAGTAACAGTAATGAATTACTGTTATACAGTGTTGGGTGTAATTAATTACCAAGGAATATTGTAATTTAATTAAAGGGATTACTCTTAATTCCTCTGTAATTTAAAATAAAATCTGATGTAATCACATTAAATAGGCTACTGCATAGACCACAGAACAATAAAACAATAGTTGATTTAACATACATTTTTAAAAGGTATATTTGTAATGTCACCTTCTCCCTCTACACACTTTGGTCAATTCAAGAATAATTCATGCAATTGTATATTGTTAATTTGAAAGCATTAAAAGTGCAGTTTATTGTCTCTCCAAGTGGTTGAGGTTGATATGGGGTTTATAAAGTAATTAGTAATAAGTAGACCAATACATTCTAGAGATAGTTATTACATTAATATAATTACACTGTTGAAGATGTCATTTGTAGTTAGTAATTAATAACTATTTTAGAGTAACTTACCCAACTGTTATAATATCAGAGGTGAAACTGGAAGAACAGTATGTTATTAAACCTCATTTTAATGTTTATGTAGGCTAGGTCATTAAAAGAATGTGGCAGCATCTGAAAATGAAATATAAAAACATAATTCAATCAGGTAAGGCTTGAGCATATCATGGGTGTAGTGTAGGCTACCTGACTTTACAAACATTTTACATATTAAATAACTAAATAGCATCCAGTGTCTAGCAGTGCAGCAGCATTTTTGGCTGAGGGAATACCTGGAGGGACTTTATCAGAGCCAGTCACTCCCGAAGATCCAAGGGCCTTTATAAAATGTAAAAGGTCTACATATGTGTTATTTTTTATATAGGGTATTTTTGATATTTCCATTTATTTTTCTTTGGGTTGGGTTTTTCGTTGGTCCCAAAATATTCTGATGGTAATATCTGTCGTTTGGAGCCTCCTGTCCCAACAGAACCCCAGGCACTTGGAAGCAGCCTATACTCAATACACCAGAAATTATGACAAATAAATCCCCCGTCCCGTCAACTTCTGGTGCACAGATGAACACACTTCAGTAATTTTTAGTAAATGCCACAGTTTAATTCTGTAGAATTTGTTTAGAGCTACATGATGTAACTCTAATCTACTGTATTTGCAGTTGCCATTTAAGGAGTTATATAGACTTCATCTTATTAAAAAAAATTGAAAAAACAGCTTAAAAACAGCAATGAATAAATGTACAGAAAGAATGAATCAGGTTAATTCTTAAATAAACAAACTTCAACAACATGAGGGCAGATCCTTTGAGCGCTACTGATGACGCTGTGAAGTGACGCTCGAGTGATCAAGTATTCCAATAGTATAAAAAAAGCTTTCATTCGATTCCTCCGTCCTCATTTTCTTTCCTCGCGTCCTTCCCTCACAACCTACAGGGGGAGGAGCTGAGACACGAGGAAAGGAAACGAAGATGCACAAATAAGAATTGAGAAGCACCCCTTCACCCCACCTGGGGCCCGTTCTTCATACGTTGCTTAAGTATATCAGCAGGCATGTTCATCCCTGCGTCTCAATGTCCATATATACTATCCATCCTATACAGTATGTGAGATAAAGAAAGTAGTGGAAAGCACCACATTTCTTGAAGATGTGATGGTGAATGCTTTATTTACATGCATGTGCCTTTAAATCAAAATGTATAAGTCATAATGGTCAACACTGGGATGCATTCCGAGGTTTAAGAAAAAAGCAAAGAAAGTAACGGAAAGCTCCACATTGTCTGGAGATGCTGGGGATTGAACCCAGGACCTCGTACATGCAAAGAATGCACTCTACCACTGAGCTACATAACCTGCCTCAGCTGGTGTTTTTTTTTTTCTTGTTTAAATATTATTTTCTTTATGCACGATATATATGTGAGATATGCCTTTGACTTAAAAGTCCAACATTACTTGGAGCTGCTGGAATTGTATCCAGGACCTCATACATGCAAAGCATGTGCTCTACCACTGAGCTATATCCCATGATTTAGCTGATGTTTTTCTCTGAGCTACATACCCTCATAGTGATAAGTGTGTTCTGTTATGTACCTAGTTGTACCTTTAAATCAAAATTTATAGTTGATAAAGGTCAAAACTGGAATGCAAACATATGCGGTTCCAAGGTTTAAGAAACAAGCAAAGAAAGTAATGGAAAGATTTACATTGCTTGGAGATGCTGGGGATTGAACCCAGGACCTCACACATGCAAAGCATGTGTTCTACCACTGATCTACAACCCATCACAGTGATAAGTGTGTTCGGTTATTTACCTACATTTGCCTTTAAATCAAAATGTATAGGTTATAAAGGTCAACACTGGAACGCTTTTGGAGGAGGAACTACAAACACGGGTAAAAAGTGTTAAAAAACTACAAAACATGGGGGATATGCGCAACCGACGGTGAGAGGTTTAGATATAGGTTTGAGTGACTAATCAAAGTTTAACCTGATAGAAAAATGTGCAGAGTGCTGCTTCCCCAAGATGCATACACTCTACATGTCCAGGGGAGAATCAAGGATAATCAATTAAGGTAAAAGGGGTGGAGCCATCTTAACTCAAAGCTGTACAAAATGGCAAAGCCAAGCAATGGTGATTGTTGTGGTGTTTGTGTCAAAATTTGTCAGGATGTGGTTCCTGAAAGTTGTTTTAGTGGTGGTTGTTATCGTTGCATTTGATCTACCTGATGTCTTGGCAAGTTTGAGGTACAGTCATAGTCCAAGAAGCATGGGGCCAAAATCAGATCCAGCTTCCAGAAGTCCTGCCCTTTCTCCTCTAGGGCTCTGGAACCCTTTGCAAGTGGCTTCTCAGTTTCAGAGTCCTTTGGGTGCCGACTCCAAAATCCCTTTGCAGGATCCTTTTGGCCATCAGGAGAAGCAGCGGTTGCAGGGTCCAGTGAAGCCTTTGGATTGGAGGTATCCCATCGTTCCTGAGGTGCAGAGCGAGTTGGCGGTGGACTTCCAGTTGAGACAACCTGTGACTCCCAGCAGCGTAGCGGTTCAATGTGGCGAGAACCGGGTTCTCGTAGAGGTCCAGCAGGACTTTTTCAGCAATGGTCAGTTGATCCAGCCAACTGGTCTGTCTTTAGGTGGATGTCCTGTTGTTGGTCAGGATCCTGGGTCAAGAGTGCTCATCTTTGAGTATGAATTACAGGACTGCAACAGCATGCTGATGGTAAGAAAAGATGCATATTAATGGGTTATTTGTGACAGAGGACCTTTCAAAGAAAGTCGGTTTACTTGGTTTTACAATGCCAGGGCAGCTAAGGCCAATTTTTATCTATTTGAATGGGTAAATCCTAAATTTAAGTTACTTGACTTTAAACAACCCTTCAAACCAACATCTCATGTAAACTATCCCATAAGTGGTATGAAAGGAGCTTCAGAAACAAGAACATCAAATCTTGTGCCTCTATAGTGTTAAAGCTAGTTTTAACTCTGGAACAGCAAAATGTGCATGTTTAGTCCTTAATGCGTGTCTCCAAAACATGACTATCTCTCTGGCAACACTGGAGCTTCTGATGGCAGCTGTGGTGATGTGAAGAATTTACTAATTGGTGATTTGCTCTTAAGGAATTCCATGATATTGCAGTGCACCTTCTCCCATTCATAGAAATATGAGTGCATGGTCTTGGTGTATGTAAAGTCTCTGGGATGACCCTCTTGGTAACCAGTCTTTTTACAGATGAATGAGGATGAGCTTGTCTACACCTTCTCTCTTACCTACACCCCTGAGGCGCTTGCAGGTACACCGATTACCCGGGCCGATGGTGCAATTGTTGGTGTTCAATGCCATTATCAAAGGTAGGGGATCTCTGTGACTTTCTGCACTTTCTTGAACTGGGAGACCATTTAATGTGTACTTTCATGAACCGAAGGCTCCAAAATGTAAGCAGTGATGCCTTGAGGCCAACATGGGTCCCGTATGCCTCAACAGAAGCTGGTGAAGAAGTCTTGCAGTTCTCCCTGAAGATCATGATGGGTTGGTACAGGTTTTTTTTTCAATAAAATAAGTCTTTACCCTTGCTATTGTGGCTGTGCCTAAAATGTTTTTTTTTGTGTGTAGATGATTGGTCCTATCAGAGGCCTTCATACTCCTATTTCCTGGGTGGTGTTATTAACATCGAGGCATCTGTGAAGCAGTACAATCATGTGCCTCTGCGTGTGTTTGTGGACCGCTGTGTGGCCACTCAAGTGCCTGATGTGAACTCCCTTCCGAGATATTCCTTCATTGAGAATCACGGGTAAGGTCATGGCCCTTGATGCGGCAGGACTGTTTAAGTTGCCTTTTGTAACCACTTTGTCACAATCATGGGTAAGGTCTAGTTGCTTGATGCTCTATTGACATTCATGAGTTAATTTTTTTTTTTTGACAGGTGCTTTGTGGATGCCAAAACTACAGCTTCCAGCTCCCGCTTCATGCCTCGGTCCCAGCTTGACAAGATACAGTTCCAGCTAGAGGCGTTTATGTTCCAGGAGGGCAACAGTCCTTCTGTATGTACTACAAATATCATGAGTTAACTTGACTTCTCCTCCCATCTGCTTTGGTTTTGAGACTTGTCTGTCATCCTTTGCAGATCTACATAACATGTATTCTGAAGGCAACTATTGCTTCTGCACCCAGTGATGCTCAGCGTAAATCCTGTTCTTTTGCCAATGGGTACGCGAGTTGTTGTTGTTTTTTTTTTGGGGGGGGGGGGGGGGGGGGGTTTCGGGGGTTTTTTCAAGTTGACTTCTCTCATGTTTAAGGTTCCATGTCTTTGTTTTGTTGCAGGTGGTTTGCTGCTGATGGAAACGACCAAGTTTGTGGTTGCTGTGACTCAACATGTGGTCCTGATGGTGAATTTGCTGCTTCTCCCTATGGAGGTTGGTAGCTTTTGCTCTTAAAGGTTACTTTTGATTCAAGTGCTCTAACTTGGCTTTCTTCTCTAGGCATTCAGTGGGAAGGCAAGGCCGCACTTGGTCCTGTAATTGTTCAAGGGCAAAAGAGTGGTTCTCAATAAAACTGACGAATCAATTCTTGGTTGTATCTGACTTGTCATTTTGCTGCATGTCTGGTTTAACTGCTTTTGGTTTTTGAAAGTGCCTCATTCTGTCAATGTTGTGAAATTAATTGTCGTCCCGTATAGAACGCAACCATCGTCTTCCTGAAGTTAATAACTCCCAATGGAGAAATTGAAGTTTTAAATGATGAACCTTTTAAAGGCCGCTAGTGAAAGCTCAAGGTTATGCTGTTGAAGCCATTAGTTTGTTACAATTTGTGGTTACACTTTATTTCGATATCCACTTTAGACATTCTACTAGAAGTAACTTTTCAATTAACACCGTATTAGTAGACGGTTAGTTGATTCATAGTTCAGTTGATTGAGTTGCCAAGTTACATAGTCAGTAGAACGTCTGCTGGGAGACCAACAAAATAGTTAGCAGATATTAAGTGGGCAGTCTACTAATAATCTAATGACAGTTGACCTGTAGCTGCAAAGTTACTTAGTCAGGATTATTGAGATGAAAGTGTTACCCAATTTGTTTAACGGAAATGGTTCTGGTAAATCATTTCCACTAATGAGGCATTTTATGTAGCGCTTTCATTTGTACTACTGTGCACCTAACAATTATATCAGGGGATCTTTCCTCAACCACCAGTGTGCAGCATCCACTTGGACTATGCGACGGCAGACACAGTACAGCGGTGCCAATGCGCTCACCCCACACCAGCATTAGGTGGAGAGTGATCTAGCCGATTCAATGGATGGTGATTATTAGGAGGCCAATGGAGGGAATTTGTTTAGGACAACAGGGTTACACCTCTACTCTTTGAGAAGTGCCATGGGGCTCTTAAGTGTATCCCATCATGCATCGTGTTAAGAAACTCGCATGCCCCGAAATCAAGAGATGGCGAGGAATTATGGGAGTTTTATTTTGCTGGGCCCTTTAGATCTTTCTGTTGACTGCAGGTGTCCAAATTCAGAGGGTGCAATTCAAGGCCGGTTGCGTCAATGCGGCTCGACAAAGATGATCCAATTCAAAGCTGCACCATTCGGAGGCTGCAGTCGAAGGCCGATTACGTCATCGCGGCGCGACAATAGCTACCCCTATTCAAAAGCGACTTCAAATGCACCCTTCGGATCCCCGTGAAATGAAGGAGACACACCCTTCCAGTTCCATTTTATTTTTGCTGGATGTGTGGTAGAGCAAGTAAAGTTTATCCATGAGGATTTTAAAATAATCAGTAGATCCAATTTCCTTGAATGTGTCACTCACAGCAAGCTCAAGTCTATGAGCCGTATAATGCCAACCAGGAAACAGGGCCTGCATTCAAGCTACTGTAGTTACCCCACTTTAACGTCCAAACATCAGGGGCCCGTTCTTCGTACGTTGCTTAAAACATCCGAGATCAAATGAGACATCCAAGATGATATCATCGTGCTAATTGGGTTCTTCGAACACACCTGTTTATGACTAGTATTGCTGGATTGAGTTATCTGAGATAATTGCGTGTTCATGTGTTGGTTTAAAGGGATATGTATCGATAGTAGAAACCTTGATCAGCAATGCTGCTATTGGCTGTTCACCGTGGCCAAAGAGCGCACTCAGTTTTTCACCGCGGCAGAGCAAGAGTTCTTGCTTGAAGGATATTCAGAATTTGAAAACTTAATTAAAAGTTTTAACCTCAAATGTGCAAAAGCCAGGAGAGAGGGCTGGCAAAAAGTACTAAATTAAGTGTGTAGTGACCATGTTAGATGTTTTTATCACTTAGCCTATTACAGTAGGCATAGGCCTATATATTTTTGTATTTTAACATCTAAATAATTAATAACTTTGTTAATTGTAATGTCAGTCATCACCCACCCACTACTAGAACATGGGAACAAGTAAAAGTAAATTACTAGAATATTCTACTTAATGGTAATTTGTACTTATAAGGCACTGCTAATAAATGTTTGCCTGTTTATAAAAGCAACCAAGAAAAAAGCTGAGAAAAAATGAAAAGAAAAATAAACAGGTGGTGGTCCTGCACCCCCACGTTCTACACAGGCAGAAGAGCTGGCCCTTGGGTTAAATGTGAACCGACCCATTGTGGAGGGCATCCATGGGGGCCACTCTTCCTCAGACCCAGAGGCCAGTCGCAGCAACACCTTCATTACAGGTAAATGATCCTCGAACACTGTAAAATAATTAGTTGCTGCATTAAATTAAGTAGGCCTATAAGCCCAATGGCCAGTCCAGTCATATCAACTGTTAAACGTTGAGTAGTAATGAATTTCTTTGACTTGTGAAACAATTGTGAAACTACATGTAGTTAATGTAAAAAAAATATATGTTGCCATGTGTTATTGATCACATTTCCCCCCAGTGTACTTCATTGCAATGAAATTGTGTTTTCCTCTTTTGTGCATTTTTAAACAATACACCAACACTTTTATCTGTTCCCGAGAAAGTGTTGGCTGAAGAATGTGCAGGAAGACTTTTTCTAACTTTACATCAAAAGGGAAGAAAGTACAACACTTTGTAATGCCCATTTTTCCCCAATGCACAGGACAGCGAAGAAACCCTCTCCGGTGATTGTCTTTTGGAGAAAGTATCTGTAAGTGCTTAAATAACTTTACTTCATTTACACTTGAGTTACCTATTATTTCTGAATGCAATCTGAGTTGCAGGAGTCCACATCTACAGAAGAGTCTGCACAAAGCAGTGATACAGAGGTGGCCAGTGTTGTACTTTTCTTTTTAATGTTTGTTGCATAAGGCTTGTGTTGACAGGTTTACCCCTAGTCCCCCTGCCCCACCACCCCACCCCTAGAAAATGGAGTATTTTGAAAAAAACTTGACAACATAAAGAAAAAAAAACTGGCACTAGAGATAGAGTTGCTTCAAAGGAACTTCAGAGTAAGTGCTAATATTATTTCACACAGAGTACTATTGCTGACCTTGCATAATATCTCTTATTGCAGGCAAATTTTTCTTTACAAAGAACAATTGAAATAAAACTCAAGGAACTAACCATTTTTGTCTTGTCTTTGAAATGTTTTTTTTTTTTCTAATGGTGGCAAATGTTGTGTAATATGGCACCTGCAATGTCACAGGCCCTGTCAGGTGCAATAGTTGGCCAAAGTTAATTTCATTGTATGCCCTTGTCCTGGCTAGAGCTGCATTGTAACTGGTCTGGGGTTTGGGTCAGGGAATGGGGTCATAAAACACCTGTTTGCCTTTGTGTATATAACACAGTGAGCTTTATTTATATTTTTCCTTACCACATTCAAATAATGTGCGTAATGTGAATCTCTGAAAATTGAGTCATGCACAGATCCATTTTGCTTTCACATTTGTGATATGGAACATGGTCACACATCATCTAAGAGATTTTAGTCTGTAAACTGCCTTTTTTTTAAATTTGATATAATATTAATAATATGGAATATTAAGAATCGCTATAGTAACTTGCCTACACATTTACATTGTGATCCCCCTTTCGGTTCACAGAATCCCCTTCACTGCACTGTGTGCGCAGTCTATGGCACCAATCACATTAGGGAAGCCTGAGGGACATACTGTGTCATATTAATCGGCATGGTCATGATTGCATGATCTTCATTAAAAATTATAATGTGTAAAAAACTGCTATAGCTTACAAGTACAACCTTGTGTCTTAAGTGGCTTGGAAATGCCACAAACCCCCCTAAAAACTGCTCGAGCACCAGGTAAACTTTGCGAATGGCACAACAGACAGCACTTTTCAAGTTCTCCCTATCTCTGGATGAAAGAGCCACTTGCAAAGAATCTCAGGACAATGCACACAGTTTGTGCTGTTATTAAAGGCCAACATTTAAAGTGCGTTTCCAAGAAAATAATGATGTAAACGTCATCCTCACGAGTCTTGAGAAAAATTATATATCTAAAAAAAAGTACACTATCGTGCTGCATTGCTGCGTTTAAAAACTTCCCGTATCACCTGTAAGGAACTCAGCTTTTGGAAATATTAATAATCAATAATATCTTGTTATTATTAATTATAAATATTTGGGTCAGTTAATTGGATTAACTTGATGTGGCTGAATTAATATTACAATCAATTAATCAGTTCTTCCAACGAACTCTTTTGATTATTAATTTATTCTAAGAAAAGGGTATCTTCCATGGCCACAGAAGAATAATTATTTCTTCGCCTGTAGTACAGTACTTTGAGCCAGTAGCAAAAACCGTGATCGTAAAGTGACTTGTATTGCAAACAAAACAGAACCAAATACATATTATGTACAAGTTTTATTAACTAAATATAGATATTTATATGAATATAAATAAACTAAACAACATACACACATGAATACATAAATAGGTTAGTGATAGGATGAAATTGGAAACCGGAAGAGGGTCTATGAGAAGAACCATCAGAATTTCATTTTCACATTTCATTGAATTGAATACTTGCATTTGTAATGGGAACAATTCTTGAAGTTGTTGAAAATTGAAGTCGTTGATGGTTCCGGCAGTGTCAAGTGGGAGTTGGTTGAGTGTTCTCTTCCTCCAGGAACGCATGGCTGGTTTGGTCAAGGCCTGGGACTCTGTTGAGGCCACGCCGAGCACCCAGGAGAAGTGAGGAAGTCAGAAGGATGGGTGATTGGAGTCGTTGTTGGTTGGAGTCTTTGTTCCAAAACTCTTGAGATTGTCCTTGGTTCTTTCTGAGAGTCATCTCTCTCCTGCCTGATCCCATATCTGGTTGGATCGAGGCCTGCTGGACCCTGGGGCCCCCGTGGAGGGGGAGGGGGTTCCCCAGAATCACCAGAACAGTGTTGCGGCTGGATGAAAGAACTAAGAGAGGGAGGTCACATGTGGACTGTCTCTAATAAGGCCTGGAAAAGATCCTCCCCTAAGGGTTGAACTCGACCAATCAGAAAGGTGACATGTCTGAGAGGGAAAGTGGCTCTTAGTTGATTTACGGATCTTTGTCCCTAGCATGATTATACCTTCATTAATTCTCAGATAGCTATAACACATCCACACTGCATTCTAGAAGAAGGTGATGTACATCAAAGTGTGAGTCATTAAATGAGGATTAATTAGGTAGGAGGCATGATACAGGTGAGGTTACATTGATCGTTAGTTGGTTGTATACCAGGATACATACAATAATATATACCTAATAGTACACGAGACAGTAAACCATTTACACTGTTTCTTTCACAGTTTTATGCATGTTCATTTATAGATCAGTTAGTCTATGATTAATGCAGCAAAGTCTGTTTTAAAGAGGGTTTCTGTTTCATAGTAAAATCTCCTTATCATGCCCTGTAACATGGCACTGTTTCTGCCCTTGTGTTTGTTCATTTGGGCTGTGTGAAGAGTTTCATAAACCTTTGTATATAATGAATAATTAGTATGTGTCTGATTGGTCCATACCCTACAGATCCCCCCTTTCGATCGTTGTCGTCCCCCCTCAAGGACAACCACGAGCGAAGTTGGAAGTGCAGAGAGATCAGACACACACTTGTCATAGAAGGCTGGAAGGCCATGGTGGCCTCTGGTTGCTCGTGTCTTCTGGAGCGGTGGTCGTTCCACGGCTGGTGGGGTGGGCAAGGAGTCGGAAGCTTGTACCTTACAGGACTCCTCGGGTGAGTCCTGTGCAGGGAGCTATTTTGTGTGTGTCAGCAGCTCCAGTAACTCTGAGGCAGGTGCGTCCAGCTGTCCTTGCGGAGCCTCAGATTGACACCTGTGTAAAGGGTATGGAAGAGGATGCTGTCGTTGACAGCCGTTGGTCCTCCTGTGGTGTTTGCAGGTTGAGGGCGCTGTCCTCCATGGCTTCTCCAAGGGGCTTGGCTGGTACCTGGGTTGTTGCCATGGTGACAGTTCTGTGCTGGTCCTGGGCATGCTCAGTCCAGCTGCATTGAATCTGGTTCGAACCTCAGTCTCTATCTGGTCTGTAAGGCTTTGGGCACAGGTCCACTCCTTGTGGGACGCTGTGATCTATTATGTGAGGTTGTTTACCTTCTTTTTTATACCCATAAGGTGGGGTAAGGAGATGAGAATCTTGATCACCCCGGTGTGGCTGTAACTCTGGCTTGGGTCATGGGTCGTTTGTCCACTTCTCTCATGGTGCAGTTGCGTTGGCTCTGGTGCCGTCGGATGTCAGCAGCCATGGGTGGAACAGTGTTCCTCGCAATGGCTTGTCAGTCTTTGCGGTCTCCTCTCCGGTTAAAGTCAGGTTAAGCAGAGGATCTATAACATTTTGGCACACCTGTGGTGAGAGACTAATGCATGACCCTAGAAAGTTCAGAGCCACGGTTTAATGGGTTTGCTAGATATGTAGCATAAAACTAGGTATTTCATGTGTAGCTAGCTAGTGAAGTGTGTATTGTATCCTTATCACCTTAGCTGTGGATGTTAGGAGGCTAAGACTTGTGTGGTTCCGAGAGTATTTCCTGGAAAGGGCATAGCCGAGATGAAATAAATGACTTAAGATGGTTCTTATGACTAAAATATTTCTCTGGACTTAACTGGTGGTTCACTACGGCTTGACGAAGTGAAGAATAGGAGGAAAAAGGACAGCTTTCCTATTCAAAGTATGCTTATTATCAATCCTCAGGACTATAGTTATGCCCTAGTAATCGTTGAAATTACTTGTGTTGCAGGGTCATAAAAATTAGTGCACATGTTGAAAATAAACAAAATCACAAATAAAGGTGTCTCTGGTTCCTTTCTGGGCCCTATGGGAAATGGAACCACATTTGAACAAGAGAGGAAATGGAAATAAATCATATACATGACAGAATAGACAAGTGAATAGCTGACTGCTATTATTATCGAAGTAAAATAAAAATAAAAAGGACTTAAGTAAGTGATCAAAACAGCGGGAATGATCTGAAATTGAGAATAATCAATAGCACTAGTGACTAACCTTTAGATTTGCCTGGACCAACACTCCATAGTGGGTCACAGCTGTTGCGTGTTTAAGACCACACCGTGTGTGTCCCTCCAAAGGTTTAGTCAACATGCTGATGAAAATTCTCATAACTATAAGAATTCTTCTCTAGCTACACAGCTTACATGTAATTAAACTTGGGTTTAATTGACAGGGCATCTGCAAATTTAGCCTACAGCGCTCAGCAAGGACTATGCCTAAACTAGTGTAGGGTCTGGACCAATCAGACACACACTAATTATTCATATTCACTATATTTAATGAATATAAAGGTCTATGAAACTCTCCCCCAAAACTAACCTCACAAATGAAGTTACTTTGTCAGCCGGGTGTCCGGTTACAGAACACTTTAAGACTGATAACAGACTTTACGACCTCAAAGGAATGTGGCCACATGCGCCACATGCTTAAGAGAGAGAGAGACCATCTTTAATTAAATAAACTTTGCGGTGTTACTCTGATCTATGAAGGAACATGCCTCACAGAAACTGTGATGATTTACTGTCTCGTGTACTATTAGGTATAACAACATGGTATGTTTGATTGGGGTGTATGTGGTTGAACAACCACCCAACGGTCAATATAACCTCACCTGTATCATGCTTCCTAGCAAATTAATCCTCATTTAATGACACACACTTTGATGTACATCACCTTCTCTTAGAATGCAATGTGAATTTGTTATGTCTATTTGAGCTTGAATGAACAGTCTAAGCATGCTGGGGACGAAGACCATAAATCAACTAAGAGCCGCTTCCCCTCTCGGACATGTCACCTTACTCATAGGTCCATTCAAACCTTAGGGGTTGGTTCTTTTCTCAGAGTATATCAGAGGCAGGCAACAGTGACCGCCCTCTCTTAGTTTTTTCATCCAGCCGCAACACTGTTCTGGTGAGACTGGGGAGCCCCCTCCCCCTCCACGGGGGCCCCAGGGCCCAGCAGGCCTCGATTCCAACCAGATCCGGCCTCATGGAAAAGAGAGATGACTCTCTCACAAAGAACCAAGGACAATCTCAGGAGTTTTGGAACAAAGACTCCAACCAACAACGACTCCAATCACCCATCCTTTTGACTTCCTCACTTCCAATCATGCGTTCCTGGAGAAAGAGAACGCTCAACCAACTTCCACTTGACGCTGCCGGAACCATCAACGACTTCAATTTTCAACAACTTCAAGAATTGTTCCCATTACAAATGCAAGTATTCAATTCAATGAAATGTGAAAATGAAATTCTGATGGTTCTTCTCATAGACCCTCTTCCGGTTTCCAATTTCATCCTATCACTAACCTATTTATGTATTCATGTGTGTATGTTGTTTAGTTTATTTATATTCATATAAATATCTATATTTAGTTAATAAAACTTGTACATAATATGTATTTGGTTCTGTTTTGTTTGCAATACAAGTCACTTTACGATCACGGTTTTTGCTACTGGCTCAAAGTACTGTACAGGCGAAGAAATAATTATTCTTCGGTGGCCATGGAAGATACCCTTTATTAGAATAAATTAATAATCAAAATAGTTCGTTGGAAGAACTGATTAATTGATTGTAATATTAATTCAGCCACATCAAGTTAATCCAATTAACTGACCCAAATATTTATAATTAATAATAACAAGATATTATTGATTATTAATATTTCCAAAAAGCTGAGTTCCTTACACTAGTGAAGGTGAAATTCAGCTGAGAAGAATTGAAAGTAAGGAAAGAGAAAAATTAGAAACCCTAAATGGGGTTAAAGAAAGTATTTTAGAATACTTTGCGATGTATACATAAAAGCTGAAATTAAGGCTTCAAGTAAATGATGCTAACGGCTAACTGTAGAAGTTATTATGTAGCTTAGCCTAAGCTGGATGGATGCTAGGTTAGCTTAGCTTAGCCTAAGCTGGATGGACGCTAGGTTAAGTTAGCTTAGCCACCTAGGCTGGTTTGTTTACAAAATGACGTCACGAGTTAGCACTTCCTGTGACAAGTCGTTGTCATGGGAACCAGTGCATGTCAGAACAATGCAACAGTCCATGAAGAATGTCTGCACATTTTAAATGAGTTATGCATGTTTAAACGGGTTAAAAGGTGGCGCCTATACTTTAAGTCTTTCAAGAACTTGAAGTTACATTCAGTAAAATGCAAATGTGGTTTGGCATTTGCAAATTTTACTCATGGAACTCTTCTCTTTACTTTACGCAACTTATTCTATTTGTTTACAGAGTAAGGAAATAGATTTGCTGTAAGTCAAAGCTTGTCTAAGCCTATATAGTTACGTCCATCTCGTGCATAAATACTGACTTTTCAGCGAGTGAACAGTTTTGATCGCTAGGTAGCTCTCTGCTTGTAGATGCAGCCAAAATTTAGGAGAATTACATCAATCTAACAATAATTTGTAAGGTCTTTACTTTGTAGAAAGGGGAGCATCACCCAAGTCTACGTGTATATAACACTGTACTGAGATTCCTTCGTCAGAAACAGATTAAGCAATACTGCAATTTGGATTCCTTCAACCAAAGCAGACTAATAAATACCGGTACAGTTTGCCTGCCGCTGAGATGAGATTCCTTTGTCAAACAGACTTACGCTTTAATGCCGAATTTACCGATACCAGTTAAGACCCTTTTTTTATTATTATTATTTTAAGTAGAGATGTCAATTCCAGCTATCGTTTTATCTGCATTTAGACAAGCCAGCAGCTAGTGATCAAAATGTGTATCGCATATCATGTCCCATTTGGATCGGAATGATCAAATAAGCACTTTTAGGATAACAGTAGTTACGAAGGGGCTCTAGGTCATGCTAGTTTTCCCAGCTTAGGTGGTTTGCTAACTATCTGGCATTAGGGTGACGAATGCCCTATTTGGAGTTTGTATTTCCTGTAACAAGTCATTGTCATGGAAACTAATGTGCAGCAGTGTATATTTCAACCAGCGGGTGGCACAATGTCTGTATGTTTCAAAAACCAGTGCATAGTCTGTTGGCACGTGAGGCTTACACCTGCATTCAAGATTTTCTTTAAATCAGTAAAATTCAAATTTTACTAATGCAAACTCTTGCTTCCTTTTGAGCACACATTTTCATCTACTTTAAAAGTTTTATGTCCTATGCTGACTGGGAACTTTGTAGCAGAGTCATGCATTGTGGTCATGCCGTGTGTCTTCTGGGTTTTGAAGTTCAGATTCAAAAGGTTCTTGAAGCTGGTGTCTTCCTCCATCACAGGTTCGTTGCACGCTCCGAGGTAGCTCGCTTGATGTCTGTGGTAGTAGCACAGGGACTTTCAGGGTTACCCTGGTTGGTGTCTGGGACCGCGCCCAGTCTACATTCAGACTCTTAAGTCTGAGAATCCTGTTGTGATGGCTTGTTCCAGCTGCTGGTAGTTAGACTGGATGTTTTCTGGCTGCCGAGCCAGAAAGCGTCGCAACTCTGGGTTGGATGTGATCCAGGTCAGACAGAGTCTAGCAAGCTCTGGTGTAAATGCAGGGATATGTCTGGCCGTTCGGTTGAGGTCTTTGAGTGTCACTACACGCGTCGTTTCAAGATTCTTCTGAATCAATCCTTTTCCTTCCACGGCTGCAGAAGCTTTAAGGAAATTGTCTGATTACATGTTAAGCAGAGGGGGTTATGCTGCTGTTAGACTAAGCTACCAGGGACACATCAGACATCTCAAGGTGCAAAAGAAGAAGAAGAAACAATGGGAAGTGTTTCCAGTTCTGTCTGGGGCCTACTGTGCGTTTGCGTTTAGCCGTACTTCATGTATTTAGCTTGGTGCTAAGGAGTGAGGATGGGTAAAACACAGACAGGAAGTAGGATATTAATGACCTGTGTAACTCGCTATGGAAACAACAGTCGCTAGATATTGTAATCCTATAGGAAGAGAGAAGATGAGGATAGTGACTAGTGATCTAAAATAAGGTAAAGGTAAAGTTAGAACGTCCTTATAGCTCTAAGAAAACTAAAAGGAAAGGGAAGCGTATCAAGTAATTTAATTAAATTTCAAATTTAGTTAAGCCCTTTTTTTTTTCTTTAGCTGAATATAAGAATTCAGGCTGAAACAAAGGTAAATAACTAAATTGAAATAAAATTTAAAAAAAATTATGTAAAACGTTGTGTGTTCTCATAGCTGTGGTAACTAGGGGGGAACTTGAATAAGCAAATTGATTTAATTAAATTCCCAATTTAATTAAATTCAACTTAACTGAATAGGATGATTCAGGCTCAACAGGTGTAAATACACAAAATAAAATAGGGGTAGATTTAAGTAAAAATAAAAGAAACACAAATAAAAACCCAAAGTATCTGGGTTTCAATCTGAAAGTGAAACCAAGAGGAAGGGGTCGAGAGAGAAAGAGAGAGAGAAGAGGGTGGTTTAACCCTCTTATGAGACGTGCTTCGTGAAGCTCTGACACCAGGGTGACTCATTCGTCTCAAATCATTCGGAGTGTGTAATGTGTATCACTGCTAAGGTCACGTGATTTTATTAAACTGGGCTTCGTTACGCGTCATAGCTGTTTCGAAATTGTTTTAAATTTCAACGGTTCGTGAACCAGTGTGTATCTGGTCTCTATGTGATCTCGTATCACTTTATAGATTCGTACACATTTAATGACGCATTTGATTTAGGGTCTGATTGACTTAAAAGTCAAGCTTTCATAAAACGAGCCCTACAGTTTACTAAGATATTGTGCCTTGAAAGACACCTCATATTAAACGATATTAGGTAGCTCGCGGATTGCCATTACCTGATTACACCTTTTGATAAAACCTTTGCGATTGGTTTGTAAAAGGTGTTCCGTTGATTTGAGTTTCCTCTACACTTACACTGTTCTGACCAGCAGGGGTCGCCAGCGAGGGCGACAAAGAATCATTTGTGACGCAGTTGACTCCTTTGATTCAAAGCCTCGAAGAGCTTTGACTCTCATTACTCGTGTTCAAATTACTCAGTTCAAATCACGCAAAATCTTTGGTTTAAGGTTACACTTTACGCTCTAACGTGTCTAAGTTTTTAGGCGGTGATAAAACTATCACTCGAGGTAGAGGGTTGTACTTGTAAGTTAGGATTGAGGGAGCTATTGGCTACAACCGTCGCTTGTTTACACGAGGGTCTGTGAGATTTAGTGCTGTTGTCAGAAAAACTAGATAGGAACGCCTGCTCGCGTTCCGGACGCAATGCCAACCAACAACACAGATCGGCCGGAGCAGCGGATGAGCTGTGCTGACAGTTTGCACTGAGTCTCTCGCTTAGACACGACGTTGCGTGTGAGTGACTCTTTTTAACAAATCAAAACAGCACCGTTCTTTCACAGACAATGGCAAATTAGTTAGCTGGGCTAGAATTTATACCACTAATTCGACGCGATTGTTTCATATGAGCGCTTCAGCGGTTTAATATGAATACAATGACGTAACCCAGAAACTTGTACGTGCATGTATGAGATGTTAATAAAAACTTTTGGGACAACATATGATTGATTACTGTCTGCTTGCATACAATGTTTAATACGATGCCTTAAAATTCTCCACCATATATGTAAGGAACTCAGCTTTTGGAAATATTAATAATCAATAATATCTTGTTATTATTAATTATAAATATTTGGGTCAGTTAATTGGATTAACTTGATGTGGCTGAATTAATATTACAATCAATTAATCAGTTCTTCCAACGAACTCTTTTGATAATTAATTTATTCTAAGAAAAGGGTATCTTCCATGGCCACAGAAGAATAATTATTTCTTCGCCTGTACAGTACTTTGAGCCAGTAGCAAAAACCGTGATCGTAAAGTGACTTGTATTGCAAACAAAACAGAACCAAATACATATTATGTACAAGTTTTATTAACTAAATATAGATATTTATATGACTATAAATAAACTAAACAACATACACACATGAATACATAAATAGATTAGTGATAGGATGAAATTGGAAACCGGAAGAGGGTCTATGAGAAGAACCATCAGAATTTCATTTTCACATTTCATTGAATTGAATACTTGCATTTGTAATGGGAACAATTCTTGAAGTTGTTGAAAATTGAAGTCGTTGATGGTTCCGGCAGTGTCAAGTGGAAGTTGGTTGAGCGTTCTCTTTCTCCAGGAACGCATGGCTGGTTTGGTGAAGGCCTGGGACTCTGTTGAGGCCACGCCGAGCACCCAGGAGAAGTGAGGAAGTCAAAAGGATGGGTGATTGGAGTCGTTGTTGGTTGGAGTCTTTGTTCCAAAACTTTTGAGATTGTCCTTGGTTCTTTGTGAGAGAGTCATCTCTCTCCTGCCTGAGCCCATATCTGGTTGGATCGAGGCCTGCTGGGCCCTGGGGCCCCCGTGGAGGGGGAGGGGGTTCCAGCAGATTCACCAGAACAGTGTTGCCGCTGGATGAAAGAACTAAGAGAGGGAGGTCACATGTGGACTGTCTCTAATAAGGCCTGGAAAAGATCCTCCCCTAAGGGTTGAACTCGACCAATCAGAAAGGTGACATGTCTGAGAGGGAAAGTGGCTCTTAGTTGATTTACGGATATTTGTCCCTAGCATGATTATACCTTCAATTATTCTCAGATAGCTATAACACATCCACACTGCATTCTAGAAGAAGGTGATGTATCCTTCCAAGTGTGAGTCATTAAATGAGGATTAATTAGGTAGGAGGCATGATACAGGTGAGGTTACATTGATCGTTAGTTGGTTGTATACCTGGATACATACCATAATATATACCTAATAGTACACAAGACAGTAAACCATTTACACTGTTTCTTTCACAGTTTTATGCATGTTCATTTATAGATCAGTTAGTCTATGATTAATGCAGCAAAGTCTGTTTTAAAGAGGGTTTCTGTTTCATAGTCTCTCTCTTGAGTATGTGGCCACATTCCTCGGAGGTCCTAAAATCTCCTTATCATGCCCTGTAACATGACACTGTTTCTGCCCTTGTGTTTGTTCATTTGGGCTGTGTGAGGAGTTTCATAAACCTTTGTATATAATGAATAATTAGTATGTGTCTGATTGGTCCATACCCTACACACCTCTGCTTATTAAGCCGCGATCTAATCCTGTTTACATGAAATAAGCCTGCTCGCGAGCAGGTTCAAGCTAGCGCACCTGTTGCTATGACAGCAAGTCTAGCATGAGCTTCGAAGAACCAAACAATCCAAGATCATGCCAAATCGTGAACAATCAAATCCAGCTAACTGAGTTTGTGACGCACGAAGAACGGGCCCCTGGTTAGGTTCACAGAGAAAGTTACCATGGTAACTTACTCTGAGTATAAGTTACCTCTCTTTCAGAAACGGGCTTGACTTACTCTGCTTTCTCGGGTTTGATATATCTCCCATTCTGAAACGAAAAACCCAGAGTTTCCCTCATTTCAGGGTTAACATACTCAGAGTTTTTACTTAACCTCCTTTCTGAAACAGGCCTCAGAGGTCTCATTTTCAAAACAATAACAAAGGCGAAGCTTGACGCTATGAAGTAGAGTGGAACGATGGGAGAATTTTTTTTCACCATCCAGAGATGTATGGAATTTACAAATCATGTTCACGGATGAGGTGATGAATTTTACTATTTTTTTATTACCTGTTATGTTTGATCACACTATTTTATGCATTTTAATGAATTCGCTGCAAGGATTGGAAATGTAATGCTATGTTAGCCTGTTACTGATATGTGACCATTTGTGAAATGATTTGGTGGGTTAATGCTGCGCAGTTTTACATGTTTAAAACAATTATACTAAAAGTAAATTTGAACTAACCTACAGTATTTGCAAGTAATGGGTAAATCTTTTTTGTGCAACACATACTGTATTTAATTTCACTGCCATAGACTTGGTCACCAGACTTGATAAAAACGGTTACTGAAGTACACACAAAATGCAATCTATCTGTATGTGTAATTTCATTAGCATAACCCGCACATATTTATACCATTGCATACTGCATCTAACTACCTAACAATAGTAATAATTATAATACAGAAATATGCTGCAATTCATAGGGTAACTTCATTCATATCTATTAAAATCATCAGTACATGACTATTACTTGTACAATAAATAATATATATTTCCTTACCTGTCTATTAAAACATATGTGCAAGCAAGTGGAGTCTCCGTCAAGCCCAAGTTTGTTGTGAAGCTCTCTCCATCTCAAAAACTGCACGCCGATATTAATCCTGGTTCCCTTTCGAACGGTCACTTCGTATTGCGTAGCGATACGCAGTGGGGGAAACTCCTTTTCCTCGATTTACTGAACCCTTTATGTTAAGCACATTTGCAGCTGCACAGCTAGAACATGAGCGTCTGGCTCGCTCATAGGCTGCGCTGCGGCAACTGCACATCCAATGGTGCGGGCGCCAAGGGGGCGTGACCTCAGTCTATAATAGTCCCCGAATTCGCCATTATAGCAGATTTTACTCCTTCAGCGACAAACTTCACGTCTCTGACCATTTATTGAGCCTTCGCTGTCGAACAAGCCTTCAGCCTGAGCGAGCTACTGTTCAGCAGACTACACATCTCAACCGTGTTTCTTCTGACGCCGTCTCTCCTGTGGCTATCCGGTGATATCCTTTTCAATATCTGTTTATTATGTGTTTATATCTGTACGAGCGTTGTTCCATATGTACCTCGTGTTAAGCGAGGCCTACGAACACGTTTCATTTCATGCCTGGGACTCTACCACGCAGAGAATGCACTCTCTGTCGGCGGATGTGCGGCCTGCGAGTGCATGCCTATCTCCGTGCTGCGAACTTGGCTAGCTCTCTCTCTCGAGACGGCACCCATGCTTCCTTCTCCAGCCCTACTTACAGCCGAGGAAAAAGAAGCACCGCAGCCAACGGCAACCTGAGAGCACGGATGTTTGTGAACACACGCCGGCCACGTCCCCGCGTGCTTCACTCTCTCCAGCTCAGTCATTTCCGGTCCTGTTCGAGAGAGATCAGCGACCTCAGATTGTAACACTGACTTCCCCACACGCAAATGCTTGTACAGTCAGTCCAATACTCAATGTGTGCACAAATCACAATATAAGGGTATCAGCAGTGTTGGGATCAGCAGTGTTTCACTTTATACATGAACTAGTTCAAAGTTCAGTTCACACATTTTAAAATGAACTAGTTCAGTTCATAGTTCATACTTCCAAAAATGAACTAGTTCATAGTTCTTTTTTTTCCATATGTTGCTGCAAGCTATTATTTTTCAAAATGATTGACACAGCCCATACAGAACCACAGACAGCAATTATTTTATCAGTTTTAATTCATCGGGTGCTTCAGAACAATGTGCCGTTTTAGGTTTGTTGTGGATGTGACTGAAGTGCGTATTTTATTTTTGAAAGCCGGCAGGCAAAGTTTGCACATAAATGTAATATTTGTTCCATCCTCACCGACCTGGTCACAAAACTCTTTTATATTATCATACAAACCCTCCTTGATGCTTCGTCGCCTATATGCTGCTGTCGCCTCCATGCTGTTTTTTTGTTTTGATGACGCATGCGGCGGTGCGATACTGGTGGCTGGTGTTGCCAGATTGTGTTTTTTCCGCTACATATTAGGCCTGTTAACGGTGTGTTTTTCTTTTACTGTCTATGGTTTTAGCCGGGTTTTCGCCTGGAAGACCCTAGAAATCTGGCACCCGATTGAACGAAGTTAAACTGAGAGAGCGTGCATTCATAGACTCAAGAATGAACGCGTTCACAGTAACGTTCGCCAGGCAGTAATACAGTACGTTCAGTTCACGTTCACCCAAAATATGAACGAGTTCATGAACTATCGTTCAATGAACGCGTTCAGGCACAACACTGGGCAGACCCCTGAAATTTCAGGCGGTTCTCAAGACTTCGTTGAGAAGCAAACGTGAGTCACGTGCTTCGCACCGAAGTACAGAATCTATTAGCAAAAGGGGCGATAGAATTAGTCCCCCCCGCGCTAAATAATATGGGTTTTTACAGCTATAGATTTGAGACATTTGAACAAAGCTCTCATGAGACGGCCGTTCAAAATGTTAACTATCAAACATATCCTCGCGCAAGTGCAACCGGGGGATTGGTTTGTCACAATAGAACTGAAAGATGCTTACTTTCACATTCAAAATAATCCTCGTCACAGGCCATTCTTGAGATTCGCCTTCGAGGGCTGGGCTTATCAATACACCGTTCTGCCGTTCGGTCTATGGTTGGCACCCCGTACATTCACAAAGTGTGTAGATGCAGCGCTTTCTCCTCTGAGACATCAGCGTGTTAAATTATCTCGACGACTGGCTGGTGTTGGCACAGTCGAGAATCGAGCTATTAACTTCAAGGGATTTGATTTTCGGCCATCCAAAATGCCTGAGTTTCACAATCAATGTTTCAAAAAGCAAACTAACCCCCAGCCAGTGAGTGATCTTTCTGGGCACAGTTTTAGACTCGAGAGCTATGACAGCGTGACTCACACCGGAGCGCGCGCTCTCGGTGCGAGCGCTTGCAGGCACTTTCAGATTGCGCGAGCGCGCGCCACTGAAGAAATTTCAGAAACTGCTTGGTCTCATGGCAGCAACATCGCCAGTACTCCGCATGGGATTACTGCGCATGCGCCCGATGCAGCATTGCCTGAAACGCCATGTGCCAACTCATGCATGGCAGTCAGGCAGCTTGCGGGTTATGGTGAATCACAGTTGTTTAAGAACCCTGATTCCCTGG
Organism: Siphateles boraxobius; assembly: GCF_051911475.1. Lineage (NCBI taxonomy): Eukaryota > Metazoa > Chordata > Actinopteri > Cypriniformes > Leuciscidae > Siphateles > Siphateles boraxobius. Next base: position 4,354,604 of record NW_027508816.1, on the reverse strand, counting down.
CGGGCTCAGAACTGGCACCACGAGGGGGTGACAATGGGAATCATTTCCAGGAGGAAGGTGGTTCTTACAGATGCGTCCAACCTGGTTTGGGGAGCGGTGCACGAGGGCATGCCTGCATCTGGCCTCTGGCTGAGCACTGAGCAGAGCTTACATATCAACTGTCTGGAGATGAAAGCAGTTGGGTTGGCCCTGAAGGGATTTCTGTCGAACCTCAGAGGTCACCACGTCTTAGTCCGCACAGACAATATGTCAGTAGTGGCCTACATGAATCACCAGGGGGGCATCAGGTCAGGGAACCTGCATGTGATGGCGAGAGACCTCCTTTATATGGGAACAAACCAACCTGAGATCTCTGAGAGCAGCGCATATCCCGGGCGTCCAGAATGTGGGCGCGGATATGCTTTCACGGGGCAACACTCCCCTCGGCGAGTGGTCCCTGAACCCACAGACAGTCAGTCTGATATAGAAGGTGTTTGGCGAGGCCAAAATCGACCTTTTCGCCTCAAGAATCAACACCCACTGCAAATTGTTCTTCTCGAGGAACAGGGACGCGCTGGCCCATGTCTGGAGCCCTGCATGTTTGGAGTTGGGTCCATATGACTCCAGAGTCATCCTCAATCCCAGACATGGTTACGTTCCTAAAGTGCTCTCAACACTGTTCAGAGCACAGGTGGTGACATTATCAGCCCTCCCTCCTTCTGCAGAGGATGGAGAGGTTAATCTTTTCTGCCCTGTCTGAGCGCGGAGAATCTATCGGGAGCGTTCTGCATCTTTTGGACAATCAGAACAGCTTTTTGTCTGGTTTGGTGGTAGATCCAAGGTGGATCCAGTCACTAAGCAAAGACTGTCTAGATGGATAGTGGATGCTATTTCTATGGCTTATACCGCAGCGGGTCAAGTTTGCCCTATAGGTATCAAGGCCCATACGACCAGAGGTATGGCCTCGTCATGGGCTTGGTCATCTGGCATTCCCATTAGTGATATTTGTGATGCGGCCGGTTATATGGCCACTTGACTGGTTATATGTTCATATACTAATAACCCCACAGTTATTGGGTTCATTGGTGTAGTATGTTGGGTTATTTCTAACTGATGTGTACTATTTTAGACCTGACGGTGTCTGGTCTATTTATACATAATTATGCGTGTATGGCTTGTTCTGTATGCTCAAGGGCCTGAGTTGCAGTGGCAGCCAGTTACTCAGTGCGGCGTTTTGCATGGCGTCCCCCACTGCGTATAGCTACGCAATACGAAGTGACCGTTCGAAAGGGAACTACTCGGTTACTCACGTAACCTCAGTTCCCTGAGTAAGGGAACAAGTATTGTGTAGCCAGCCGCACTATAGAAACATGGCAAGTTGTCGCTTCAGTCGTTAAACCTGCTATAATGGCGAATTCGGGGACTATTATAGACTGAGGTCACGCCCCCTTGGCGGGCTCTGACGTGCAACCAATGAGATCACTCTGCGTCATACACGTCAGAGGCCGCCAAGGGGGCGTGACCTCAGTCTATAATAGTCCCGAATTCGCCATTATAGCAGGTTTAACGACTGAAGCCAGTGGATGTGCAGTTGCTGCAGCGCAGCCTATGAGCAAGCCAGACGGTCATGTTCTAGCTGTGCAGCTGCAAATGCGCTTTACATATGGGCTTCAGTAAATCTAGGAAAAGGAGTTTCCCCCACTGCGTATAGCTACGCAATACTCGTTCCCTAACTCCTTTTGCCTCCCAATGTTCAAAATTTATTTTGTGATAGAGATGCTCATCATAGTTACACATTAAGAGGCAATAAAAATAAACATTTGCCCAAGTGTAGAACCACTCTAAAATCTATGTGTATTTCAGTGCGAGGAGTGAAGCTCTGGAATGATTTGGTGGATGAATTAAAAACCTGTCCTAATATAATTCATTTTAAATATTTGTTTAAAAACAATGTTATAACGAAATATGTAGAGGACAGAGAATGATGCCTTCAGCATGAAGTTAGTGGTGAGAGGGTGTAGAGGCAGAAAGTTTTTGGGCCAGTGTCTTATAAGGGTGTGTGGTGTGTCTGCGTTGTTTTGTTTTGTTTGTCTTATACCAATTGTATAGTAACAATTATTATTCTGTATGTACTGTACAGGAATACTTTTGCTCTTGAATTATTTTGTTTGTATATTGTTTTTGTATGGCATTTTGTGTTGAATGTGAGGGGGTTTGGAATCATATAAGCATTTGCTTCATCCACCTCCTTTTCAAACCATGCACTTGTATAATTTGTCTGTTATGTAGCCTGTTATGTTGATTTGTGAGAAAACTTGAATGCAGGTTTGAAATAAACATTTGAAATTGAAATTGAACTCAGGGAACTGAGGTTACGTGAGTAACCGAGTAGTTTTATTTCTCCGTTTGTCCCAAAGCCGGCTTGACTCAGTTGATCTACATTTAAGTTTTTGGGGAATTTCTGTACTCGCCAATGAATAATCATGACTGAACGACTCAACATCGACATGCTAGATGCTGTAAAACAAACACTTCTGCATTTGTCCACCTGTGTTGCCATGGTTTCTACAAGCGGAAACCGAGGATATTACGTCATTGATGGACAGAGTCAAGGGACGAGCCAATATATAAAATTGTAATTTCTCTGGATTTACAACTCCTTAGGAACTTTTGGGATAACATAAGTACACAACTGCATGAAATATATCACACTGTGCAAGTGTTTTTTGGATATTTGATTACAAAAATCTTACATATTGTGCCTTTAATATAATAAATCTTAGACCATTCTTTTTAAACTTAATTTTATTCAAATATATTTAAAAAAAAATGGGTTTTATTAAAAATGTCTTTGTTTAAAGGATGAATAAACATATTTATATAGAATTCATTCAACAATTCAGTTATTCTCTTACTGTACACATTGTCTCTTACATTCCACTTCCTCACTTCGAAATACGTAAGCTGAAGGATTGATAATTGTGATTTAGATGATTTATCAATGTCTGAGGAAAAACTGAACCCTTGGTTCAGATCAGATACTACACAGTACACAGCAACAGTAAAGAGCAGTGTCCAAACCACAACACTACATCTACAGACAAGTGACTGTGATGCTTCTTGTAATATCCTAAGTATGAAAAGCAATGTTTTTAGTACTACATATAAATGTTAAAGTGTGACTAGTATCATCAGGTCCCAACAGGTGTAGTTCATCATTAACTATGTACATATGACACTTGTGACACTTTTTGATCGTTAAAACACATTCTGGACAGCATTTTATCATTTAAAACATATCGAAATAACAGTTGTTTTGTGTAAGAGAAATTTTTACTTTAGATATTTCATTAGATGTGTTCTTAAAAATATAGATGTGTTTAAGAAACTGCAAGTTGCATCATCTTCTAATACAGTAGAAGAACGGGTCAAAAGGACGTGTGCAGAAGAACAGCAAGTTCTGTTCTTCTCAAAAATAGATAAGCCTGCTTGCACCAAGAGCAAAACATATACGTATTCAGTTGTTTTTAAAATGACATATGTGTGTGTGTATACTTGGATAAGAAGTGTTAGAATATGGGGAACTAAGAAATGTGTACGTGCAAGGGGCCTCAGGCTAGGAGAAAAGATGAGCTCTTGAACAAAGATAAGAAAGGGAGGGGTATGTTTTTGGGGATGTTCTTTTGTATATAAACTGTGCAAAATTAGAATACCTTTGCCCTTCTCATGTCAGACTCTGTCTGTGTGTGAACTGCCTTTCTTTCAAGAAATAAAGACTTATACTTATGATTTTCGAGATTTCCAGTTATCTTTCATTTGTTATTTAAGGTCTAGAAAAGAATTTCCACAAAATTTGATATTTTGTTTTCTCATGAAATTACTTTTAAGGCATACTTAATTTTAGTGTCCAAATACGCAAAAACATTGAATGTTCTGAAGTAAAACGTTTTTTTTATAAAAAAGTTTCCATGAACAATGAAAGTTAACAAAATTTAAATGGAATGTTCTATTAGCGTTCGTATAAAATGAAAAAAAAGTGTTTTTGGAACATTAAAAAAGTGTGATGTTGAACATCATATTCTCTTATGTCAAGTAATGTTTTCATAAGGTCATGGGAATGTTAGCAAAAAAAGTTAGCTGGGTGTATATGCTGAGATTGAGATTGCTACATATCAAATGTTCCCAGTTATTTGGTGATTAAGAACTATTAAACTGGAGGATGGATTAAATAAAGTAGAGATTGAGGTTGTTTCTGTAGAGGGCACAACAGATGTACAGTATTGGTGACCAAAATCTGCCAGTGATTTGACCATACAGGGAGGACATTCACTTCAGCCCGATTTCTCTCCAACAGCCTATAATTGCTCATGTATGTAATTTCAGGACTTACGCTAGATTCTGAGAATCGCCATTCTTTGGTGGTGGATGAGGAGAGATCCCCTGATATGATTGTGAAGCGCTTTGGGTGTACAGTAGTACAAATGAAAGCACTATAAATGCCATAGTGGTAATGATTCTCACCAGGAATTCATCTGTTAAAAAGAAAATTGTAAAAAACGAATTGCTTCAAAAGCTTTCCCTTGAGCTTTCACTTGCAGTCTTTAAAGGTTCATAATTTAAAACTCCCTTTGGAGAAAGTGAAGTTAACTTCGGGAACCCTATGGTTGCATACTATTTGCCGATCAGAATACGTGTTATGTAGATCTGCAAAGGATGACAGACAAGTCACAAAACCAAAGCAGATGGGAGAAGTCAAGTAAACTCATTTGTAATACATACAGAAGGACTGTTGCCCTCCTGGAACAAACGCCTCCAGCTGGAACTGGATCTTGTCAACCTGGGACCGAGGCATAATGCGGGAGCTGGAAGCTGTAGTTTTGGCATCCACAAAAGCACATGACGACAATCACAAAGAGCGACTCATGAATGTCAATTCTAGAGCATCGAGTAACTAGACCTTACCCATGACTCTGTGACAAAGTGGTTACAAAAGGCCTACCACATAAAACGGTCCTACCACATCAAGGGCCATGACCTTACCCGTGATTCTCGATGAAGGAATATCTCGGAGGGGAGTTCACATCAGGTACTTGAGTGGCCACACAGCTGTCCACAAACACACGCAGAGGCACATGATTGTACTGCTTCACAGATGCCTCGATGTTATGAACACCACGCAGAAAATAGGAGTATGAAGTCCTCTGATAGAACCAATCATCTAGACAAAAAAACATTTTAGGCACAGCCACAATAGGAAGGGTAAAGGTTTATTTTATTGAAAGACTCTACATACACCAAGACCATGATGACTCATATTGCTATGAATGGGAGAAGGTGCACTGCAATATGGTGGAATTCCTACAGAGCAAAATCACCAATTTGCAAATTCTTCACATCACCACAGCTGCCATCAGAAGATCAGGTATTGCCAGAGATAGTCAATGTTTTGGAGACATGCACTAAGGATTGAACATTTTGCAGTTCTAGGATTAAAACTAGCTTTAACACTATTAAGTGTACAAGATTTATTGTTCTTGTTTCTTAAAGGGTCACTTCACCCATTTGCATTAAGGTTTGTATTGTTAGAAACCCAGTCATATATTATAATGATGGTTGAATTTTGCTTGTTTTTTTTCTGAGATGGGAGAAAAAAGGATTTAAGTGTTTTACTTCCGTCCTATCGTGACGTAAATATCGTCATTTTGCGTCACGATAGGACGGAAGATAAATTAATAGCATATTAAGAAAACTACAGCCTTTAGCTCATTATTATTCAAGGGCGTGGGACCCACTCACCCCACCGGCCTATTACAGATCAGTGGGTGGGACTAAACCTGAAGAAACTAAACTATTAATCCGCCATCTTGCTTGGAAGACAGCAAGCTAAGCTAACAAGCGCTCAAGGAGTTAGATTTACCATAATGCCTGAATTTACGACACACGATATGTAAGACGAGGATTTTGAAAATCTTTTGCTCGAAACTGATGTTCGTGGCTATTTATACGAGCCACAATATAGCGAAGAGCAGCTGAGGCTGATGGAGGAACAAGAGGCGGCGGCGTCGGCTGCGGCAGCGGCCGCCGCAGGAGACCAGCCCGGCGCAGACGAGAAGCCCGGGCTTGCTCGCGCTGTAGCGAATTGGTGGTGCTCGTGCTGTAACTGTGCGCCTATGGACACCGAGCTAGAGTCTGTCTGCTGCAAAGAATCTCTAAAATGCCAATTACTTCTAGAAGAAATGTCAGAGGCAGACACGGACATGGAGTGTTGTGTTGTGAACCATCCAAGTTTCGCACCACATATGGACAGAGGCGTCCTAGATACATATTTCCGCATCCCGAAAATTAACTGGAAACGACAGCCGAAGCCAGCAGGGAGAAATGGACGCCTGACTGTAAAGTAAGTGTTTTACATGTATATATGATTAATCTCGTCAAATATAAACAATATCTTAAAGCATTGTCACGTTATGATTCCCGTTTAAAACGTAACGTCAACAGTGAACTGTTTGTGCAGTAATGCCGCGTTCCAGTCAACCTGTAACCCGTGTTTTTCCAACTCGTAACTGGGAGTACATCGTTCCAGGCAACCTGTAACCCGTGTTTTTCCAACCTTATACCCGTGAAAGTGCACTGGAACGGCAGTCAAACCCGTGACATTCCCCCCGTGAATTCGTACTAGATAGATGTACTCCCAGTTACGAGTTGAAAAAACACGGATTACAGGTTGCCTGGAACGCGGCATAAGATACCATGTTTAAATGCACAAACAGTCTAATGTGGCATTGTTTACTACTGTGGCACCTAAATACAAAATATCGCTAACTTTATTCTCAATATGTTTTAGACAATATCGTCTAGTTGCATACCGGCACTTCCTTGAATGGGTCCTGCAAGGAGAGAGATTAGGCAGAGGACGTCGCATCGTTCTACCCGCTTGTGTTGTGCAGGCAATTCGGCAAAAATATCCAGCTCCAGATGGCCAGTACCGCGGGCGCCAAGAAGTCGAAGACGCCCAGGAGGAACTTTAACTTTTGATAATATATATTTTTTGTTGTTATTACACTACACTGCTGGGAGTCAAGGGTTGTCACAACTGGAAGTCTACCGCCAACTCTTCCTGCACCTCGGGAACGATGGGATACCTCCAATCCAAAGGCTTCACTGGACCCTGCAACAGCTGCTTCTCCTGAAGGCCAAAAGGATCCTGCGCAAGGCTTTTGGAGTCGGGACCAAAAGGACTCTGAAACTGAGGAGCCACTTGCAAAGGGTTCCAGGGCCCTAGAAGATAAAAGGCAGGACTTCTGGAAGCTGGATCTGATTTTGGCCCCATGCTTCTTGGACTATGACTGTACCTCAAATTTCCCAAGACATCAGGCAGATCAAATGCAATGATCACAACCACCACTAAAACAACTTTCAGGAACCCCATCGTAACAATTTTTCGACACAAACACCAGCACTTGGCTTTGCCATTTTTTACAGCTTTGAGTTAAGGTGGCTTTACCTTAATTGATTATCCCCTTTTACCTTAATTGATTGTCCTTGATTCTCCTCTGGACCTGTAGAGTGTATGCATTTTGGGGACGCACCACTCTGCCCCTTTTTTATGCGCCTGTCCAAATACCCACACTTGCCATCTTTGTACTTGACCACTTGTCTACTTACATGACCTACATATACAGTATATATTTACAGGTGTTCAGGTGAGAAAATATAAATATTATATATAATAATATTGTAGTATAAATATATACCTATATTTCTGGTCTTTGATCCATGTGTTCAAGTGGGCTTGAAGACCGCAAGTGTGTGTAGAACTTTTGATTACTCATTGGGACACACTTTTAGTTTAGCCAGATTGCAAGTTACAGAGCTTTATTTACACATTTTTCATTTCAAGTACTTTGGATTTTAACATAAACTTATAAATGTCTGTTCAGTAGTCCCTATGTTAAGAAAGACACAATTTATAAATTGTGATGTTTGTATTAACCCCTATGAGGTCTGAGGTGTTTTCTGGGCCCTGGAGGTTTTCTGACATGCTCTGACATTTGTGCTCATTTCTGTTACTTGTAACATGTTCATGGCTAAAGTCTGATTACACTGTATTCAGGACACCCTGTGCTACAATAATATGTGAGAAGCATGTACATTTGTGATCAGAATTAATGGCAACCCTGATAAATATGATAAAAATGGCTGTACAAAAATCAATCTTTTGATCTTTCATTCAAAAAAATTGCAAAAATCTAACCTTTCATTGAAGCAAAAGAATTGAAAGTGAGGGGGAAATCATATTATAAAATAAATGTTTTTCTCCAAAACACGTTGGCACCCCTAGAATTTTTTATGAGTAAAATATCCTTGAAGTATATTCCCATTAATATTTACCTTTTTTTTAGCACACCAGGGTGACTAGGAACACAAAATTGTCTAGCTATGACTTCTTGTTTCACAGAAGTTTAAATATGAGGAAACACAAAGGCCAAATTCCCTTAATCATCCATCACAATGAATAAAACCCAAATAATATAGTTCTGATGTGCATCAATAGATTGTTGAGCATCACAAAATAGAAAGTGTCTGTAAGAAAATAGCTAAATAATTGAGAATCCCCATTTTGACCATCAGGGCAATAATTAAGAAGTTCCAACTAAAGATGTTACGTAGTAACATACGTACTCCCTATGGAGAGATAAGTTAATAACTTTGGGAACCCTATCGTTGAATGCTATATGGGAATTGAAACGTACAGGACGACTATCAGTGTCACCACATTAGCAGAATGAGGCACTTTTTCAAAGCCCAAAGTAGTTGAACCAGACATGCAGCAAAATGACAAGTCAGGTACAACCAATGATTGATTTGTCAGTTTTATTGAGAACCTCTCTTTTGCCCTTGAACCATTAAAGGACCAAGTGATGCCTTGCCTTCCCACTGAATGCCTAGAGAGAAGAAAAAAAGCCAAGTTAGAGTACTTGACCCCATCCACCTTAGCAAGAGCAAACACTACCAACCTCCATAGGGAGAAGCAGCGAATTCACCATCAGGACCACATGTTGAGTCACAGCAACCACAAACTTGGTCATTTCCATCAGCAGAAAACCACCTGCAACAAAAAGACATGGAACCTTCAACATAAGTAAAATGAACACCACCACCCACACCCCCTCCCCTACCCACACCCCCTCCCCTACCCCCACCCCTAGCCCCCCCCCCAAAAAAAACCCTCACGTACCCATTAGCAAATGAACAGGATTTGCGCTGAGCATCACTGGGTGCAGAAGCAATAGTTGCCTTCAGAATACATGTTATGTAGATCTGCAAGGGATGACAGACAAGTCAGAAAACCAAAGCGGATGGGAGGAGAATTCAAGTTATTTCGTAGTACATACAGAAGGACTGTTGCCCTCCTGGAACATAAATGCCTCCAGCTGGAACTGAATCTTGTCAACCTGGGACCGAGGCAAGAAGCGGGAGCTGGAAACTGTAGTTTTGGCATCCACAAAGCACCTGACGACAAGACAAATCACAAAGAGCAACTCATGAACGTCAACTGTAGAGCATTAAGAAACTTGACCTTACCCATGACTCTGTGACAAAGTGTTACAAAAGGCAACTTAAAACGGTCCTCTCGCATCAAGGGCCATGACTTTACCCGTGATTCTCAATGAAGGAATATCTCGGAAGGGAGTTCACATCAGGTACTTGAGTGGCCACACAGCGGTCCACAAACACACGCAGAGGCACATGATTGTACTGCTTCACAGATGCCTCGATGTTAATAACGCCACCCAGGAAATAGGAGTTTGAAGGCCTCTGATAGAACCAATCATCTAGACAAAAAAAAAAAAACATTTTAGCCACAATAGCAAGAGTAAAGGGGTTTTATTATTGAAAGAAAAAATCTGTACCAACCCATCATGATCTTCAGGGAGAACAGCAAGACTTCTTCACCAGCCTCTGTTGAGCCATACGGGACCCATGTTGGCCTCAAGGCATCACTGCTTACATTTTGGAGCCTGCGGTTCATTAAGTACCCATTAAATGGTCTCCCAGTTCAAGAAAGTGCAGAAAGTCACAGAGATCCCCTACCTTTGGTAATGGCATTGAACACCAACTATTGCACCATCGGTCCGGGTAATCGGAGTACCTGCAAGCACCTCAGGGGTGTAGGTAAGTGAGAAGCTGTAGACAAGCTCATCCTCATTCATCTGAAAAGAGATTGTGGTTCCCAAGAGGGTCATCCCAAAGACTTTACATACACAAAGACCATGCACTCATATTGCTATGAATGGGAGAAGTGCACTGCAATATGGTGGAATTCCTAAAGAGCAAGTCAACGATTAGCAAGTTCCTCAAATCACCACAGCTGCCATCAGAATCTCCAGTGTTGCCAAACATAGTAAATGTTTTGGAGACATGCACATTTTGCTGTTCCAGGGTAGAAGCTCTAAAACTATGAAGGCAAAATATTTATTGTTCTTGTTTCTTAAGCTCCTTTTCGTACCATTTATGTGATAGTTTACGTCAGATATTTGTTTGAAGGGTTATTTAAAGGCAAGTAGCTTGAAAATTCAGGATTTACCCGTTCAAATAGACAGAAATTGGTCTTAACTGCCCTGGCATTGTAAAGCCAAGTGAACTGACTTTCCTTGAAAAGGTCCTCTGCCACAAATAACCCATTAAGATGTATCTGTTCTTACCATCAGCACACTGTTGCAGTCCTGTAATTCATACTCAAAGATGAGCACTCTCGACCCAGGATCCTGACCAACAACAGGACATCCACCTAAAGACAGACCAGTTGGCTGGATCAACTGACCATTGCTGAAAAAGTCCTGCTGGACCTCTACGAGAACCCGGTTCTCGCCACATTGAACCGCTACGCTGCTGGGAGTCACAGGTTGTCTCAACTGGAAGTCCACCGCCAACTCGCTCTGCACCTCGGGAACGATGGGATACCTCCAATCCAAAGGCTTCACTGGACCCTGCAACAGCTGCTTCTCCTGAAGGCCAAAAGGATCCTGCAAAAGGCTTTTGGATTCAAGACCCAAAGGATTCTGAAACTGAGAAGCCACTTGCAAAGGGTTCCAGAGCCCTAAAGGAGAAAGGGCAGGACTTCTGGAAGCTGGATCTGATTTTGGCCCCATGCTTCTTGGACTATGACTGTACCTCAAACTTCCCAAGACATCAGGCAGATCAAATGCAACGATCACAACCACCACTAAGACAATTTCCAGGAAACCCATCCTAACAAACTTTGACACAAACACCACAACACACACCAGCACTTGGCTTTGCCATTTTGTACAGCTTTGAGATAAGGTGGCTCCACCCCTTTTACCTTAATTGATTATCCTTGATTTTCCTCTGGACCTGTAGAGTGTATGCATCTTATGCCGGGCGTACACCAAAGGATTTTCACAGTCCCAGACTAAAGACCGGCAGTCTTTAGGAATCTTACTGGAGTCTCGGCGCGCTCTTTTCGTCTCGATCGTTAAATGTGAGGTGATAATCTGCAGTCGGCGACAATATTTATGCCAGTCTTTCTCTAGTCTTTCATATCAAACATGTTTGATATTATCGCAAGTCTTTAGTCTGAGACTAAAAACTGTGAACCCAAGTCTTTAGATGTGAGCTGATAATCTTATAAAGTCTTTTCTAAATCTTTTCAAAGTCTTTAGGTGTACAGAAAGCATTAGGGACACCATTCTGCAGATTTTTTATCAGTGATCAGACTTTAGCCATGGAAATGTTACAAGCAACAGAAATAAACACAAATGTCAGAGCATGTCAGAACACCACCAGGACCCAGAAAACAACCCAGAGGGTTAATACAAATATCACATTTTTTAAATTGGGTCTTTTAGACACAGAAAATCTTAGATAGATGTGGGGAAATGGTTTTGCAGTAAATATATCCAGAGAGGATTGGGATTTAGTCTGGGATCATGCTAAATGAATATCAGTGTGTAACAGAGCACATGCTATTCAATTCAAAATAATACGTCGGCTACATTTCACCCCTTATATCAGAAATAAAATGGGCCCAAAACTTTCCCCCAACTGCTCAAAATGCAAAATAGCAGTCGGTTATTATATTCACTGTATCTGGTCTTGTCACAAAATTAAATTGTTTAGGAAGAAAATTGCAGACCACGTTGGCAATATTCTGGGAATGATAATTGATGTTGATCCTTGTTCATTTATTCTAGGTCCGCCGGCTGGTATTATTTTGAATAAATATCATAAGAGACTTTTTAGTAATGTAACTTTAGCTGCAAGAAAGAACATTTTGATGTTCTGGATAAGTGAGAAAACTCCTTCGATCAAAAAAGGCATAACCTTGTGAAAGATCCCATCCCAATGGAATTTTTAACATGTATATTAGATTCTTCTACAGACTTATTCAATCGGATATGGACACCCTATTTGGATTATGTTTCTCTCACCTTGGACGATTGCTTACATTTTTCTTGAAAGCTGTTGTGATTGCTCACAACAAGAAGCCTATTCTTGTGAATGTTTATCTATGTTCCCCTAAAACCCATCTATTTCTTTGATTAATTTTATTAAGAATTTATTTGAGAACCGTGCATTTAAGAACCGAGGTGTTGTCCTTTTTTTCTGTTTTGTTTAGTTTGCTTTGTTTGTTCTGTTGGAACTCCATTAACAAAAATGTCAATAAAAATATTCAAAATAAAACAAATTGTCTTTTGTTACATAGGGACTGCTGAACAGACATTTCGAAGTTTATTTTGAAAATGGAAAGTACTTGAAATCAAAATGTTTAAATAAAGCTCTGTAACGTGGCTTTTTGCAAAACTAAAAGTGTGTCCCATTGGGTAATCAAAAGTTCTACGCACACTTGCGGTCTTCAAGCCCACTTGAATACATGGTTCAAAGACCGGAAATACTGTAGGTCATGTAAGTAGACAAGTGGTCAAGTACAAAGACGGCAAGTGTGGGTATTTGGACAGGCGAATAAAAAATCTGCAGAGTGGTGCGTCCCCAAAATGCATACACTCTACAGGTCCAGAGGAGAATCAAGTATAATCAATTAAGGTAAAAGGGGTGGAGCCACCTTAACTCAAAGCTGTACAAAATGACAAAGCCAAGTGTTGGTGTTTGTGTTGAACATTTTTTTTTCTTTACAATGGGGTTCCTGAAAGTTGTCTTAGTGGTGGTTGCAATTGTTGCATTTGATCTGCCTGATGTCTTGGGAAGTTTAAGGTATAGTCATAGTCCAAGAAGCATGGGGCCAAGATCAGATCCAGCTTCCAGAAGTCCTGCCCTTTCTCCTCTAGGGCTCTGGAACCCTTTGCAAGTGGCTTCTCAGTTTCAGAGTCCTTTGGGTCCCGACTCCAAAAGCCTTGCGCAGGATCCTTTTGGCGTTCAGGAGAAGCAGCTGTTGCAGGTTCCAGTGAAGCCTTTGGATTGGAGGTATCCCATCGTTCCCGAGGTGCAGAGCGAGTTGGCGGTAGACTTCCAGTTGAGGCAACCCGTGACTCCCAGCAGCGTAGCGGTTCAATGTGGCGAGAACCGGGTTCTCGTAGAGGTCCAGCAGGACTTTTTCAGCAATGGTCAGTTGATCCAGCCAACTGGCCTGTCTTTAGGTGGCTGTCCTGTTGTTGGTCAGGATCCTGGGTCAAGAGTGCTCATCTTTGAGTATGAATTACAGGACTGCAACAGCGTGCTGATGGTAAGAACAGATGCATCTTAATGGGTTGTTTGTGGCAGAGGACCTTTTCAAGGAAAGTCAGCTCACTTGGTTTTACAATGCCAGGGCAGCTAAGGCCAAATTTTATCTATTTGAATTGAACATTCAGGATTTAACCAGCTACTTGCCTTTAAATAACCCTTCAAACCAACATCTGATGTAAACTATCCCATAAATGTTATTTTAAGCTTAAGAAATACAGAATAAATCTTGTACACTTAAGTGTTATAGCTAGTTAAGGCTGGAACAACAAAATGTTCAATCCTTAGTGCATTTCTCCCAAACAATGACTACCTCTGGCTGAGGGCAGCTGTGGTGATCTGAAGAATTTACTAATTGGTGATTTTGCTCTGTAGGAATTCCACCATATTGCAGTGCACCTTCTCCCATTCATAGCAATATGAGTGCATGGTCTTAGTCTATGTCAATCTTTGGGATGACCCTCTTGGTAACCACAATCTTTTTACAGATGAATGAGGATGAGCTTGTCTACACTTTCTCTCTTACCTACACCCCTGAGGCGCTTGCAGGTACTCCGATTACCCGGGCTGATGGTGCAATCGTTGGTGTTCAATGCCATTATCAAAGGTAGGGAATCTCTGTGATTTTCTGCACTTTATTGTGGAACTGGGAGACTATTTTAATGGGTACTTTCGTTAACCGCAGGCTCCATAATGTAAGCAGTGATGCCTTGAGGCCAACATGGGTCCCTTATGCCTCAAAAGAGGCTGGTGAAGAAGTCTTGCTGTTCTCCCTGAAGATCATGATGGGTTGGTACAGGATTTTTTCCTTTTCAATAAAATAAACCTTACCCTTGCTGTTGTAGCTGTGCCTATAATGTTTTTTTTTTTTGTTTAGATGATTGGTCCTATCAGAGGCCTTCATACTCCTATTTCCTGGGTGGTGTTATTAACATCGAGGCATCTGTGAAGCAGTACAATCATGTCCCTCTGCGTGTGTTTGTGGACAGCTGTGTGGCCACTCAAGTACCTGATGTGAACTCTCTTCCGAGATATTCCTTCATCGAGAATCACGGGTAAGGTCATGGCCCTTGATGTGGTAGGACCGTTTTAAGTTGCCTTTTGTAACACTTTGTCACAGAGTCATGGGTAAGGTCTAGTTTCTTGATGCTCTACAGTTGACATTCATGAGTTGCTCTTTGTGATCGTTTTGTCATCAGGTGCTTTGTGGATGCCAAAACTACAGCTTCCAGCTCCCGCTTCATGCCTCGGTCCCAGGTTGACAAGATCCAGTTCCAGCTGGAGGCATTTATGTTCCAGGAGGGCAACAGTCCTTCTGTATGTACCACGAATATCATGAGTTAACTTGACTTCTCTCATCTGCTTTGGTTTTTTTACTTGTCTGTCATCCCTTGCAGATCTACATAACATGTATTCTGAAGGCAACTATTGCTTCTGCACCCAGTGACGCTCAGCACAAATCCTGTTCCTTTGCCAATGGGTATGTGAGGGATTTTTTTTGGGGGGGGGGGGGGGGGGGGCTGGGGGTGTTAAGTTTACTTGTAATGTTGAAGGTTCCATGTCTTTGTTTTGTTGCAGGTGGTTTGGTGCTGATGGAAACGACCAAGTTTGTGGTTGCTGTGACTCAACATGTGGTCCTGATGGTGAATTAGCTGCTTCTCTCTATGGAGGTTGGTAGCTTTTGCTCTTGCTAAGGTTTATTTGATTCAAGTCTCTAACTTGGCTTGTTTCTTCTCTCTAGGTATTCAGTGGGAAGGCAAGGCCTCACTTGGTCCTGTAATGGTTCAAGGGCAAAAGAGAGGTTCTCAATAAAACTGACAAATCAATCATTGGTTTTACCTGACTTGTTATTTTGCTGCATGTCTGGTTTGAATACTTTTGAAGAAGTCTCATTCTGCTAATGTGGTGAAACTGATAGTCGTCCTGTATGTTTCAATTCCCATATAGTATGTAACCATAGGGCTCCTGAAGTTATTGGCTTCTTTCTCTCTCCATACAGAGTTTTAAATGATGAACCTTTAAAGACCGATAGTGAAAGCTCAAGGTTATGCTTTTGAAGCAATTAGTTTAACAGAAGAATTCTTGGTTAATATCATTACCAGTAAGGCATTTAAATAGTGGTTTCATTTGTACTTCTGTACACCCAAAGCGCTTAATCATATCAAGGGATATATCCTCAACCACTTGAACAATGTAACTCTGCAACCTTGCCTCATTTAGTACATATGATTCTATGAATGTGCATATGGATTCTGCCTCCACTCACAAAACAGCTTGACAG
This sequence comes from Siphateles boraxobius, assembly GCF_051911475.1. NCBI lineage: Eukaryota > Metazoa > Chordata > Actinopteri > Cypriniformes > Leuciscidae > Siphateles > Siphateles boraxobius. The sequence continues at coordinate 4,338,640 of NW_027508816.1, read as the reverse complement.
CAGGTGTCCTGTTCCCTGGTGTCACTGATTAGCATTGAATGGCTCAGACTTGAGCTTTGCTGTGAGTGACACATTCAAAGATATTGGAGCAACTGATAATTTCAAATCCTCATGGATAAACTATACTTGCTCTACCACACATCCATCAAAAATAAAATGGAACTGAAAGTGTATATCCATTTCACAGGGAAATAAAGGGACCATTTGAAGACGCTTTTGGAATCAGGGTAGCCTTTGTCACGCCACCATGATGCAGCTTTGAATTGTTGACTAGGTGTATCCCAATCTTCCAAAGGGACCATCAAAATAAAGTGTTACGTTTTCCTTGATATCGTGATTTTGGGGGATGCAAGTTTCCAAACACAATGCATGATGGGATACGCTTGAATACCACAACAAAGCGGTATCAAGATGTGGGTTCAGTGGCAATTAAGCTTTGGTATTTTTAAGACAGGAACTGTGCAAGACTGTCCCATGTCACATACAGTCAAGTGGCCATGACATCAAGTGTGGATTTTTTGCACAGGTACTTTGACTCTTATCTGACACATTGAGGGGGCATTTACAGTACATGACAAGTGTTTTGGGGGCCTAAAAAAAGCAAACTTGGAAAAATATTTTCAAAGTGAAAGGTTTTCAAAAAAGTACAAGTCAATGTGATCAAACTTCAGTGGAAGTTGAATAAGTAGATAAGTATAAAAACATGGACAGACAAGAGAACCGGAATATTAAAAGACACTCAAATTACATCACCCACAGCGCTTTATGGGACAAGGTGTTCCCTGCAGAGCTCTTTGCCAAATTAAGAGCACCATCAGTCAGATGAGACGTTAAACCGAGATCCTGACACCCTATGGTCAATAAAGATAGCATCGCACTTCTCGTAAAGAGTAGGGGTGTAACTCGTGGCCTCCTAATAATCCCCATCCATTGAATTAGCTCCATCACTCTCTCCACCTACAGCTGGTGTGAGGGGAGCACACTGGCAACGTTGTATTGTGGCTGCTGTCGCATCATCCAGGTTGATGCTGCACACTGGTGGTTGAGGAGAGATACCCTGATATGATTGAAGCACTTTGGGTGTACAGTAGTACAAAGGAAAGCAGTATATAAATGCCTCAGAAGTGATTTCAACAGGAATTATCTGTTAAACAAATTGTAAAACAAACTGCTTCCAAGCATAATCTTGAACCTTTTAAAGACTGCTAGTGAAAGTTCATCCTTTAAAACTCCCTTTAGATGCAGTGAAGTTAACTTCGGGAACCCTATGATTGCATGCTATATTCAATTCAAATTTATTTGTATAGCGCTTTTCACAATACACATCGTCTCAAAGCAGCTTTACAGAAAGTGCATTTCGGAAATGTACATAGAAAAATACAGTTAGTTAATCATGTACTAGTTTATGGCATAACATATCGCCGGCTTTGAGTCGTCTCTTCACAGGCGTTGAGTCGTCTCTTCACAGGCGTTGGGGCATCTGCAGTCTCCATGAGAGGCTGGATACAAACTGGAGCTGACGAACGCCATTTACCTCGTGACTAGCGTCTCGAGATAACAGCAGAAAGGCAGATGGGAAATAATTAGCATAGCTGATGTTCATAATGTTAATGCATTCGAACTGATTCAGCAGTAGTATTAAAGGTTAAGCATTAAGTGAATGCTTGGTTAAAGAGATTCATCTTTAATCTAGTTTTAAACTGGGACAGCGAGTCTGAGTCTCGAACAATATCAGGAAGGCTATTCCAGAGTTTAGGAGCTAATTGTGAGAACGCCCTCCCTCCTTTAGTGGACTTCGATATCCTAGGAATGACCAGAAGCCTCGAATTTAGTGATCTTAAAGAGCGCGATGGATTGTATGGCGATAGAAGGTCTGTTAAATACACAGGAGCTAAACCATTTAGGGCTTTATAGGTCAGCAGGAATACTTTGTAATTGATACGTAACTTAATAGGTAACCAGTGTAGAGATGATAAAATAGGTGTTATATGATCATATTTTCTTGTTCTAGTAAGAACTCTAGCGGCTGCATTTTGCACTAACTGTAGCTTATTGAGGATGCAGGACAACCAGCTAATAAAGCATTACAGTAATCTAGTCTCGAGGTCATTAATGCATGAACTAACTTTTCTGCATCAGAAACAGGTAGCATGTTACGTAGCTTAGCAATGTTTCTAAGGTGGAAAAAGGCTGTTCTTGTAATATATGAAATATGATTTTCGAAAGTCAAGTTGCGGTCTAGTATAACAGCCAGGTCTTTTACTGTAGTGGATAAAGTAACAGGACATCCTTCTAAATTAAAGTTGTACGATCTAAACCAGCTTAGTGCCTGTCCCCGAACACCAGTGCAGTTTTGTAGTCGATCCCGGAGTATTTTTTGATCTATAGTGTCGAACGCAGCGCTAAGATCGAGTAGAACTAGTATTGAGATACAGCCTTGGTCAGAAGCTAAAAGTAAATCATTTGTAATTTTAACTAGCGCGGTTTCTGTGCTATGATGCGGTCTGAATCCCGACTGGAATTTTTCAAAGATATCATTTTCTTGCAAGAAAGAGCACAATTGAGCGGACACAATTTTTTCAGTATTTTAGACATAAATGGAAGATTTGAGATGGGTCTGTAACTTGCTAAGTTATTTGGATCTAATTGCGGTTTCTTAATGAGAGGTTTTAGTACTGCCAGCTTGAATATTTTTGGAACATGACTTAAAAATAAAGATGAGTTAATATTAAGAAGAGGCTCTTCCACTACAGGTAACACTTCTTTCAGTAGTTTAGTGGGTATTGGATCTAATAAACATGTTGTTGGTTTAGATAAACTTATCATTGCATTTAGCTCTTCCTGTCCTATAGTTGTAAAACGGTGTAGTTGTTCTAGAGGGGCCGTAATTGAGGTTGATTCATAAGACATCATAGAGGATTGTATATTTACAATTGTGTTTCGGATGCTTTCTATTTTCTCATCGAAGTAATTAATAAAATCATTACTACTATATTGTAACGGAATATTTTGCTCTGGTGATGTCTGTTTATTTGTTAGTCTAGCCACGGTGTTGAATAAAAACCTTGGATTATTTTGGTTATTTTCTATTAGTTTGCGGAGATGCTCAGCCCTGGCTGCTTTTAGAGCCTTTTTATAACGTGACATACTGTCTTTCCACGCGATTCTAAAGACCTCTAAATTAGTTTGTTTCCATTTACGCTCTAAGTTACGAGTTTCTCTCTTGATAGCATGCTTAGCACTGTTGTACCATGGTGCTTTAGTTTTCTCTCTAACCTTTTTTAATCTAATTGGTGCAACAATATCTAGTGTACTAGAGAACATGGTGCTCAAACTGCTAGTCATTTCCTCTAGTTCATCTGTTTGGGTGCACTGAGCAGCTGAGATAGATCAGGTAAGCTATTTGAGAATCTATCTATAGTGGTTGGAAGGATTGTTCTGCCTGGTCGATAACGTGGCGCAACATGACAAATTTCAGCATTACGTATTACGCAAGATAACATGTAATGATCAGTGAGATAGTCACTTTGCGGTATAATATTTATATCAGTTGGATTGGTTCCATATGATAATTAAATCTAGTGTATGATTTAGACGATGAGTGGGACCACTGACGTTTTGCGTGACCCCAAAGGAGTTTAATAAATCTGTAAACGCAGCCCCTAACGCATGGCAAGGCAAGGCAAGTTTATTTATATAGCACATTTCATACACAATGGTAATTCAAAGTGCTTTACATAGAAGAAATTAAAATAATCAAAAGAAATCAGAATTAAAACAGTTTAGAATAAAAGATAAAATACAGAAATCAGAATAATTAAAACATAAAATAAAATACAGTGCAAATAGTCGGACGAACAGTGGCACAGTGCTCATTCAGTAAATGCACAGTTAAACAGATGTGTTTTGAGTCTGGATTTGAATGTGACTACTGTAGGAGCACATCTGATCTCTTCTGGAAGCTGGTTCCAGCTGCGGCTGGCATAGTAGCTAAAAGCAGACTCGCCGTGCTTAGAGTGAACCCTTGGTATTTCTAGCCGATGTGATCCTAATGATCTGAGTGATCTGTTGGGTTTATATTCACTGAGCATATCTGCAATGTATTGAGGTCCTAGGCCATTGAATGATTTATATACCAGTAATAATACTTTAAAATCAATCCTAAATGTAACTGGCAGCCAGTGTAAAGACCTGAGGACTGGTGTGATGTGTTCATATTTTCTGGTTCTGCTCAGAATCCTAGCAGCAGCGTTCTGTATGAGCTGCAACTGTCTTATGGTCTTTTTGGGAAGGCCAGTGAGAAGTCCATTACAATAATCCACTCTACTGGTGATGAAAGCATGCACAAATTTTTCTAAGTCTTGACTGGAAACAAAGCATCTAATTCTTGCAATATTTTTCAGGTGATAATATGCTGATTTAGTTATTGCTTTGACATGACTACTGAAACTAAGGTCTGACTCCAGAGACACACCCAGATTCCTGACTTGATTTTTAGTTGTTTGACCCCTAGACTGAAGGTATGCGTTCACCTTGAGAGCATCATTTGTATTATCTACGTGTATGTTAAAGTCTCCAACAATTATTGCTTTATCGACATTGACCAATAGATCTGAGAGAAAGTATGCAAACTCTTTTAGGAAGTCAGCATAGGGCCCTGGAGGTCTCTATAGGGTAGCCAAGGCTAGAGATAATATGGATTTGTTTCTTACATCTAAAAGCGTAACATTTAGCACAAGTACTTCAAACGAATTAAACCTGTGACCTGTTTTCTGAGTAACATTAAGAATCTCTATAGATTGTTGCAACACCTCCGCCACGACCGATCAGACGGGGCTCATGCTTATAACAGTTTCCTGGTGGAGTAGACTCATTTAGACCGAAATAATTATTTGGTTTAAGCCAGGTTTCAGTAAGGCAAAGTACATCGAAACTATTATCTGTGACCATTTCATTTACAATAACCGCCTTAGGTGTGAGCGATCTAATGTTTAGAAGACCTAGCTTTAGAAATTGTTTTTGTTCACTGATATTTAGATTTTCTGGTTTAATTACAATAAGACTTTTGCTAGATCCTACACTAGATTTATTGTTTGGCCTCACTAAGCGAGGAATAGACAGTTTCTATATAATGTTCTACACTATATATATCAATTAAGTTGGGACAGCAAAGACTGTGATTTGGACTTTGACTTACTAGTCATATGGTGTGTAACGTCTTGGAGATGTTGTCCGACAGAACAGCCACTCCGTTCCCAAAACAGATTCCAATTATTTACAAAGAGCAGTTTCTGTTCATTACACCATGACATTAACCATTCATTTAGAGCAAATAATCTACTGAACCTTTCTTGTCCTAGTCGGTACGTGGGAAGCGGTCCAGACACGATGATCGTTGCTTCAGGCGATGTGCTGCGAACAGTCTCGATCAGGCTTCTGTAGTCCTACTTCAGAACCTCCGTCTGCCGCAGCCTGATGTCGTTCGTTCCCGCATGCAGCACGACAGCTCCGACGCGCTCGTCACCGTTCAGGATCTCGGGAATCTGTGCAGCGACATCAAGAACACGAGCACCAGGAAAGCAGTGAGTGCGCACCTTACGCTTACCTGAGGTAGCACGGACATGACGGACCATGGAAGTGCCGATGATCATGGCGGCGTCACGTTCCGACTCGCGAAGAGGGGAGAAGCGTTTCCGGGTGGAGATCTCGAAGACCAGGAGGGGCGGGGAGGTCCTTGGTCTGGTCCTGGCTCGTGTCTTCCGCTGTGGGATCACCCAGGGTCCATGGTGTTGCCTCGGTGACGGAGTGAGTGAAGGCAGAGATGATCGCATCCTCCTGGGCAGAGAAACGCACGGAGTAGACGAAGTCAGTCAAAAAGTTACTAACCAGTGACTTGTGAGCATCGGCGCGTGATGTTTCAAGCGCTGATCGCCGATCTCACAGCTCGGCTTGTTTCACCAGCAGAACACGGATCTGCTTCTCCACCGACTCCAGCGCCAATCGTACCGAAAACAGCTCGAATGTGTCCTCATCTGCACTCAGAGGTAACGTTAGACATCCGATATGTTCGCCATTATAACAGATGAACAGTAAATTAGTAGTGATACTACCAATATCACTACTAATTTAGGACTGAAATGGATATAACCCGTATCCTTTCAGTGAAACGGGTGTAAAATGAGAGGGTCGATAGGCGCGAGGCCACACGTGAAATGCTAGCGGGCTAAAGGCTAGTAGCCGAGATTCGGAAAGTTGGATCTAAGTAGCGATATCAAAGCAATCCGATTGTTTTTTATAAGGAATAGTGTCGAGGATAAGTTCACATGATATAAAAATAGAAAGTGGTTGTTTATAAATGAGTGGTGAAGAAAATCAGGGATTAATGAATCAATTTGACGGAGCTCCAAACACAAACAGACCGCACGCGCCTCATGGGACTTGAAAAGTACAGGACAACTATCAGTTCACCACATTAGCAGAATGAGGCCTTTTTTTTAAAGCCAAAGGCAGATAAACTAGACATGCAGCAAAATGACAAGTCAGGTACAACCAAGAATTGATTTAATCAGTTTTATTGAGAACCGCTCTTTTGCCCTTGAACCATTACAGGACCAAGTGAGGCCTTGCCTTCCCACTGAATGCCTAGAGAGAAGAAAAAGCCAAGTTAGAGACTTTAATCAAAATCAACCTTAGAAAGAGCAAACACTACCAACCTCCATAGGGAGAAGCAGCAAATTCACCATCAGGACCACATGTTGAGTCACAGCAACCACAAACTTGGTTGTTTCCATCAGCAGCAAACCACCTGCAAAAAAAAAAAAAGACATGGAACCTTCAACATGAGAAGTAAAATACCACTCACACCCATAAAAAAATAAATGAAATAAACTCACGTACCCATTGGCAAAGGAACAGGATTTGCGCTGAGCATCACTGGGTGCAGAAGCAATGGTTGCCTTCAGAATACATGTTATGTAGATCTGCAAGGGATGACAGACAAGTCAGAAAACCAAAGCAGATGGGAGGAGAAGTCAACTCATGATATTCGTAGTACATACAGAAGGACTGTTGCCCTCCTGGAACATAAACGCCTCCAGCTGGAACTGGATCTTATCAACCTGGGACCGAGGCATGAAGCGGGAGCTGGAAGCTGTAGTTTTGGCATCCACAAAGCACCTGCCAAAAATCACAAGAGCAACTCATGCATTTCAATTCTAGAGCCTCAAGTAACTAGACCTTACCCATGATTGTGAAAAAGTGGTTACAAAAGGCAACTTAAACAGTCCTACCACATCAAGGGCCATGACCTTACCCATGATTCTCAATGAAGGAATATCTCGGAAGGGAGTTCACATCAGGTACTTGAGTGGCCACACAGCTGTCCACAAACACACGCAGAGGCACATGATTGTACTGCTTCACAGATGCCTCGATGTTAATAACACCACCCAGGAAATAGGAGTATGAAGGTCTCTGATAGAACCAATCATCTACACACAAAAAAACATTTTAGGTACATCCACAATAGCAAAGGTAAATGTTTTTTTATTGAAAGAAAAACCTGTACCAACCCATCATGATCTTTAGGGAGAAGAGCAAGACTTCTTCACCAGCTTCTGTTGAGGCATACGGGACCCATGTTGGCCTCAAGGCATCACTGCTTACATTTTGGAGCCTGCGGTTCATGAAAGTACACATTAAATGGTCTTCCAGGTTGAGAAAGCGTAGAAAGTCACAGATCCCCTACCTTTGATAATGGCATTGAACACCAACAACTGCACCATCGGCCCGGGTAATCGGAGTACCTGCAAGCGCCTCAGGGGTGTAGGTAAGAGAGTAGGTGTAGACAAGCTCATCCTCATTCATCTGAAAAAAAGATTGTGGTTACCAAGAGGGTCATCCCAAAGACTTTACATACACGAAGACCATGCACTCATATTGCTATTAATGGGAGAAGTGCACTGCAATATGGTGGAATTCCTACAGAGAAAAATCAATTAGTAAATTCTTCAGATCACCACAGCTGCCATCAGATGCTCCAGTGTTGCCAGTGATAGTCAATGTTTGGGAGACATGCACTAAGGTTTGAACATTTTGCTGTTTCAGGGTTAAAACTAGCTTTAACTATTAAGTGCACAAGATTTGTTCATGTTTCTTAAGCTCCTTTCATAACATTTATTGGATAGTTTAAATCAGATGTTGTTTGAAGGGTTATTTAAAGGCAAGTAGTTGGGTAAATCTTGAATGTTCAATTCAAATAGATAAATATTGGCCTTAGCTGCCCTGGCATTGTAAAACCAAGTGAACTGACTTTTCTTGAAGAGGTCCTCTGCCACAAATAACCCATTAAGATGCATCTGTTCTTACCATCAACACGCTGTTGCAGTCCTGTAATTCATACTCAAAGATGAGCACTCTTGACCCAGGATCCTGACCAACAACAGGACATCCACCTAAAGACAGACCAGTTGGCTGGATCAACTGACCATTGCTGAAAAAGTCCTGCTGGACCTCTACGAGAACCCGGTTCTCGCCACATTGAATCGCTACGCTGCTGGGAGTCACAGGTTGCCTCAACTGGAAGTCTACCGCCAACTCGCTCTGCACCTCGGGAACGATGGGATACCTCCAATCCAAAGGCGTCACTGGACCCTGCAACAGCTGCTTCTCCTGAAGGCCAAAAGGATCCTGCCCAAGGCTTTTGGAGTCAGGACCCAAAGGACTCTGAAACTGAGAAGCCACTTGCAAAGGGTTCCAGAGCACTAGAGGAGAAAGGGCAGGACTTCTGGAAGCTGGATCTGATTTTGGCCCTATGCTTCTTGGACTATGACTATACCTCAAACTTCCCAAGACATCAGGCAGATCAAATGCAACAATCGCAACCACCACTAAGACAACTTTCAGGAACCCCATTGCAAAACAAATTTCAACACAAACACCAACAGTTGGCTTTGCCATTTTGTACAGCTTTGAGTTAAGGTGGCTCCACCCCTTTTACCTTAATTGATTATCCTTGATTCTCCTCTGGACCTGTAGAGTGTATGCATTTTGGGGACGCACCACTCTGCAGATTTTTTATGCTCCTGTCCAAATACCCACACTTGCCGTCTTTGTACTTGACCACTTGTCTACTTACATGACATACAGTATTTCCGGTCTTTGAACCATGTATTCAAGTGGGCTTGAAGACCGCAAGTGTGCGTAGAACTTTTGATTACCCAATGGGACACACTTTTAGTTTTGCAAAAAGCCAGGTTACAGAGCTTTATTTAAACATTTTGATTTCAAGTACTTTCCATTTTCAAAATAAACTTAGAAATGTCTGTTCAGTAGTCCCTATGTAACAAAAGACAATTTGTTTTATTTTTTAATATTTTTATTGACATTTTTGTTAATGGAGTCCAACAGAACAAACAAAGCAAACTAAACAAAACAGAAAAAAAGGACAACACCTCGGTTCTTAAATGCACGGTTCTCAAATAAATTCTTAATAAAATTAATCAAAGAAATAGATGGGTTTTAGGGGAACATAGATAAACATTCACAGGAATAGGCTTCTTGTTGTGAGCAATCACAACAGCTTTCAAGAAAAATGTAAGCAATCGTCCAAGGTGAGAGAAACATAATCCAAATAGGGTGTCCATATCCGATTGAATAAGTCTGTAGAAGAATCTAATATACATGTTAAAAATTCCATTGGGATGGGATCTTTCACAAGGTTATGCCATTTTTTGATCGAAGGAGTTTTCTCACTTATCCACAACATTAAGATGTTCTTTCTTGCAGCTAAAGTTACATTACTAAAACGTCTCTTATGATATTTATTCAAAATAATACCAGGCGGTTAATATAAAAAAATAAAAGGGTATAAAGGGTAAAAATATACAGTGAATATAATAACCGACTGATATTTTGCATTTTGAGTAGTTGGGGGAAAGTTTTGGGCCCATTTTATTTCTGATATAAGGGGTGATATGTAGCCGACGTATTATTTTGAATTGAATAGCATGTGCTCAGTTACACACTGATATCCACTTAGCATGATCCCAGACTAAATCCCAATCCTCTCTGGAGATATTAACTGCAAATGATTTCCCCACATCTATCTAAGATTTTCTGTGTCTAAAAGACCCAAATTAAAAAATGTGATATTTGTATTGACCCTCTGGGGTCTGAGGTGTTTTCTGGGTCCTGGTGGTGTTCTGACATGCTCTGACATTTGTTTTTATTTCTGTTGCTTGTAATATTTCAATGGATAAAGTCTGATCACTGATAAAAAATCTGACTATAAAGAAAAAAATAAAGACTAAATCGGGTCGCCTAAAGAATAAATCGGGTCGCCGACTGCAGATTATCACCTCACATTTAATGACCGAGACGACGGGAGCGCGCCGAGACTCCAGTAAGATTCCTAAAGATTGCCGGTCTTTAGTCTGGGACTGTGAAAATCCTTTGGTGTACGCCCGGCATAAGACGCATACACTCTACAGGTCCAGAGGAAAATCAAAGATAATCAATTAAGGTAAAAGGGGTGGAGCCACCTTATCTCAAAGCTGTACAAAATGGCAAAGCCAAGTGCTGGTGTGTGTTGTGGTGTTTGTGTCAAAGTTTGTTAGGATGGGTTTCCTGGAAATTGTCTTAGTGGTGGTTGTGATCGTTGCATTTGATCTGCCTGATGTCTTGGGAAGTTTGAGGTACAGTCATAGTCCAAGAAGCATGGGGCCAAAATCAGATCCAGCTTCCAGAAGTCCTGCCCTTTCTCCTCTAGGGCTCTGGAACCCTTTGCAAGTGGCTTCTCCGTTTCAGGGTCCTTTGGGTCCTGACTCCAAAAGCCTTGGGCAGGATCCTTTTGGCCTTCAGGAGAAGCAGCTGTTGCAGGGTCCAGTGAAGCCTTTGGATTGGAGGTATCCCATCGTTCCCGAGGTGCAGAGTGAGTTGGCGGTGGACTTCCAGTTGAGGCAACCCGTGACTCCCAGCAGCGTAGCGGTTCAATGTGGCGAAAACCGGGTTCTTGTAGAGGTCCAGCAGGACTTTTTCAGCAATGGTCAGTTGATCCAGCCAACTGGTCTGTCTTTAGGTGGCTGTCCTGTTGTTGGTCAGGATCCTGGGTTGAGAGTGCTCATCTTTGAGTATGAATTACAGGACTGCAACAGCGTGTTGATGGTAAGAACAGATACATCTTAATGGGTTATTTGTGGCAGAGGACCTTTTCAAGGAAAGTCGGATCACTTGGTTTTACAATGCCAGGGCAGCTAAGACCAAGTTCTGTCTATTTGAATGGGTAAATCCTACATTTTCAAGCTACTTGCCTTTAAATAACCCTTCAAACAAATATCTGACGTAAACTATCACATACATGGTACGGAAGGAGCTTATTAAACAAGAACAATAAATATTTTGCCTTCATAGTGTTAGAGCTTCTACCCTGGAACAGCAAAATGTGGATGTTCAATCCTTAGTGCATGTCTCCAAAACATTGACTATGTTTGGCAACACTGGAGATTCTGATGGCAGCTGTGGTCATTTGAGGAACTTACTAATCGTTGACTTACTCTTTAGGAATTCCACCATTTAGGAATTCCACCATATTGCAGTGCACTTCTCCCATTCATAGGAATATGAGTGCATGGTCTTTGTGTATGTAAAGTCTTTGGGATGACCCTCTTGGGAACCACAATCTCTTTTCAGATGAATGAGGATGAGCTTGTCTACACCTTCTCTCTTACCTACACCCCTGAGGCGCTTGCAGGTACTCCGATTACCCGGACCGATGGTGCAATAGTTGGTGTTCAATGCCATTATCAAAGGTAGGGGATCTCTGTGACTTTCTGCACTTTCTTGAACTGGGAGACCATGTAATGGGTACTTAATGAACCGCAGGCTCCAAAATGTAAGCAGTGATGCCTTGAGGCCAACATGGGTCCCGTATGCTTCAACAGAGGCTGGTGAAGAAGTCTTGCTCTTCTCCCTGAAGATCATGATGGGTTGGTACAGATTTTCTTTCAATAATAAAACCCCTTTACCCTTGCTATTGTGGCTGTACCTAAAATTTTTTTTTTTTGCGTAGATGATTGGTTCTATCAGAGGCCTTCATACTCCTATTTCCTGGGTGGCGTTATTAACATCGAGGCATCTGTGAAGCAGTACAATCATGTGCCTCTGCGTGTGTTTGTGGACCGCTGTGTGGCCACTCAAGTACCTGATGTGAACTCCCTTCCGAGATATTCCTTCATTGAGAATCATGGGTAAGGTCATGGCCCTTGATGCAAGATGACCGTTTAAGTTGCCTTTTGTAACACTTTGTCACGGAGTCATGGGTAAGGTCTAGTTTCTTAATCCTCTACAGTTGACGTTCATGATTTGCTCTTTGTGATTTGTCTTGTCGCCAGGTGCTTTGTGGATGCCAAAACTACAGCTTCCAGCTCCCGCTTCTTGCCTCGGTCCCAGGTTGACAAGATTCAGTTCCAGCTGGAGGCGTTTATGTTCCAGGAGGGCAACAGTCCTTCTGTATGTACTACGAATATCATGAGTTAACGTGACTTCTCCCATCTGCTTTGGTTTCGTGACTTGTCTGTAATCCCTTGCAGATCTTTATAACATGTATTCTGAAGGCAACTATTGCTTCTGCACCCAGTGATACTCAGCGCAAATCCTGCTCCTTTGCCAATGGGTACGTGAAGGGTTTTTACGTGGGGGGGGGGGGGGGTATTAATTTTACTTATGTTGAAGGTTCCACGTGTTTTTGTTGCAGGTGGTTTGCTGCTGATGGTAACGACCAAGTTTGTGGTTGCTGTGACTCAACATGTGGTCCTGATGGTGAATTTGCTGCTTCTCCCTATGGAGGTTGGTAGTTTTCAATCTTGCTAAGGTTGATTTTGATAGTCGCTAACTTGGCTTTTTTTCTTCTCTCTAGGTATTCAGTGGGAAGGCAAGGCCTCAATTGGTCCTGTAATGGTTCAAGGGCAAAAGAGAGGTTCTCAATAAAACTGATTAAATCAATTCTTAGTTGTACCTGACTTGTCATTTTGCTGCATGTCTGGTTTAACTGCTTTTGGCTTTGAAAAAATGCCTCATTCTGCTAATGTGGTGAACTGATTGTCGTCCTGTACTTTTCAAGTCCCATATAGCATGCAATCATAGGGTTCCCGAAGTTAATTTCACTGCCTCTAAAGGGAGTTTTAAATGATGAACCTTTTAAAAGACTGCTAGTGGAAGCTCAAGATTATGCTTTGAAGTAACTTGTTTTACAATTGTTTAACAGATGAATTCCTGTTGAAAATCACATCTGAGGCATTTATTTAGCGCTTTCCATTGTACTACTGTACACCCAAAGTGGTTCAATCATATCAGGGTATCTCTTCTAAACAACCACCAGTGTGCAGCATCAACTTGGACGATGCCACAGTACAACGTCACCAGTTTGCTCACCTCACACCAGCTGTAGGTGGAGAGAGTGATGGAGCTAATCCAATGGATGGAGATTATTAGGAGGCCATGATTTGGAAGGGCCAATGGAGAGAACACTGGGGAACACTGAAGTTTGATCACAGTGACTTGTACTTATTGAAAACTTTGCACTTTGACACTATTTTCCAAGCTTGCTTTTTTAGGCCCCCAAAACACTTTTGGCATGTAAATGCCCCCTCAATGTGTCTGATAAGAGAGCCAAAGTGCCTGTGCAAAAATCCACACTTGATGTCTTGGCCACTTGACCACATATGCATGTGTCATGGGACAGTGTTGTGCACTTCCTGTCTTAAAAATACCAAAGCTTAATTTCCACTGAACCCCACACCATCTTGAATACCGCTTTGTTGTGGTATTCAAGGGTATCCCATCATGCATTGTGTTTGGAAACTTGCATACCCCAAAATCACAAGATATCAAAGAAAACATGGTAACACTTTATTTTGATGGTCCCTTTGGAAGATTGGGATACACCTCAATTCAAAGCTGCACCTTTCAGAGACTGCATCATGGCGACGTGACAAAGGCTACCCCGATTCCAAAAGCGACTTCAAATGCTCCCTTCATTTCCCTGTGTAATGGATATACAGGTCCTTCTCAAAAAATTAGCATATTGTGATAAAGTTCATTATTTTCCATAATATAATGATAAAAATTAAACTTTCATATATTTTAGATTCATTGCACACCAACTGAAATATTTCAGGTGTTTTATTGTTTTAATACTGATGATTTTGGCATACAGCTCATGAAAACCCAAAATTCCTGTCTCAAAAAATTAGCATATTTCATCCGACCAATAAAAGAAGTGTTTTTAATACAAAAAAAAAAGTCAACCTTCAAATAATTATGTTCAGTTATGCACACAATAGTCAATACTTGGTCGGGAATCCTTTTGCAGAAATGACTGCTTCAATGCGGCGTGGCATGGAGGCAATCAGCCTGTGGCACTGCTGAGGTGTTATGGAGGCCCAGGATGCTTCGATAGCGGCCTTAAGCTCATCCAGAGTGTTGGGTCTTGCGTCTCTCAACTTTCTCTTCACAATATCCCACAGATTCTCTATGGGGTTCAGGTCAGGAGAGTTGGCAGGCCAATTGAGCACAGTAATACCATGGTCAGTAAACCATTTACCAGTGGTTTTGGCACTGTGAGCAGGTGCCAGGTCGTGCTGAAAAATGAAATCTTCATCTCCATAAAGCTTTTCAGCAGATGGAAGCATGAAGTGCTCCAAAATCTCCTGATAGCTAGCTGCATTGGCCCTGCCCTTGATAAAACACAGTGCACTTACACCAGCGGCTGACATGGCACCCCAGACCATCACTGACTGTGGGTACTTGACACTGGACTTCAGGCATTTTGGCATTTCCTTCTCCCCAGTCTTCCTCCAGACTCTGGCACATTGATTTCCGAATGACATGCAAAACTGAGCAACAGTCCAGTGCTGCTTCTCTGTAGCCCAGGTCAGGCACTTCTGCCGCTGTTTCTGGTTCAAAAGTGGCTTGACCTGGGGAATGCGGTACCTGTAGCCCATTTCCTGCACACGCCTGTGCACGGTGGCTCTGGATGTTTCTACTCCTGACTCAGTCCACTGCTTCCGCAGGTCCCCCAAGGTCTGGAATCGGTCCTTCTCTACAATCTTCCTCAGGGTCCGGTCACCTCTTCTCGTTGTGCAGCGTTTTTTGCCACACTTTTTCCTTCCCATAGACTTCCCACTGAGGTGCCTTGATACAGCACTCTGGGAACAGCCTATTTGTTCAGAAATTTATTTCTGTGTCTTACCCTCTTGCTTGAGGGTGTCAATGATGGCCTTCTGGACAGCAGTCAGGTCGGCAGTCTTACCCATGATTGCGGTTTTGAGTAATGAAACAGGCTGGGAGTTTTTAAAAGCCTCAGGAATCTTTTGCAGGTGTTTATAATTAATTAGTTGATTCAGATGATTAGGTTAATAGCTTGTTTAGAGACCCTTTTCATGATATGCTAATTTTTTGAGACAGGAATTTTGGGTTTTCATGAGCTGTATGCCAAAATCATCAGTATTAAAACAATAAAAGACCTGAAATATTTCAGTTGGTGTGCAATGAATCTAAAATATATGAAAGTTTAATTTTTATCATTACATTATGGAAAATAATTAACTTGATCACAATATGCTAATTTTTTTAGAAGGACCTGTTTACTTTGAGTTCCAATTTATTTTTGATGGATGTGTAATAGAGCAAGTATAGTTTATCCATGAGGATTTTGAAATGATCAGTTGCTCCAATATCTTTGAATGTGTCACTCACAGCAAAGCTCAAGTCTGAGCCGTACAATGCTAACCAGTGACACCAGGGAACAGGACACCTGCAGTCGAGCTATTTTCTCCTTAAAACTACAGTGTTGGTTCAGACAGTCTCAAAAACATGGTTTGAAATCACAAGTGTTTCTGACATCAAACTACCATGTAAACAAACAGATCAATGTGTGATTGTTAACGAGTGGATCTCTGAGCTGTTTTGTGAGTGGAGGCAGAATTCATTTGCACATTCATAGAATCACATGTACTATCCTTGATTCTCCTCTGGACCTGTAGAGTGTATGCATTTTGGGGACGCACCCCTCTGCCCTTTTTTATGCGCCTGTCCAAATACCCACACTTGCCGTCTTTGTACTTGACGACTTGTCTACTAACATGACCTAGAGTATTTCCGGTCTTTGATCCAAGTGTTCAAGTGGGCTTGAAGACCGCAAGTGTGTGTAGGACTTTTGATTACCCAATGGGACACATTTTTAGCTTAGCAAAAATGCAAGTTTACAGAGCTTTATTTACACATTTTGATTTCAAGTACTTTCCATTTTAAAATAAACGTATAAATGTCTGTTAAGAAAGACACAATTTAAAAAAAGTGATGTTTGTATTAACCCTCTGGGGTCTGAGGTGTTTTCTGGGCCCTGGAGGTTTTCTGACATGCTCTGACATTTGTGCTTATTTCTGTTACTTGTAACATGTTCATGGCTAAAGTCTGATTACACTGTATTAAATGTAAAAAAAAAAAAGTTTAAATATGAGGAAACACTAAGGCCAAATTCCCTTAATCATCCATCACAATGAGTAAAACCAAATAATATAGTTCTGATGTGCATCAATAGATTGTTGAGCATCACAAAATAGAAAGTGTCTGTAAGAAAATAGCTAAAGAATTGAGAATCCCCATTTTGACCATCAGGGCAATAATTAAGAAGTTCCAATCAACTAAAGATGTTACGAATCTGCCAGGAAGAGGACGTGTGTCTATATTGTCTTAATGCACGATGAGGAGGAAAGTTTGAGTGGCCAAAGACTCTTCAAGGATCACAGATGGAGAATTGCAGAGATTATTTGATTTTTGGGCTTTAGAAAGCCTGTAAGGAGCTCAAGCATTTAAAGCTGCAGGTGATAAAACTGCAGCTTCCGCTTATAATAAACAGAATGATATTGTGCGTCGGTGTGGAGTTAGAGTCTAATATAGTCGTTATAGTTATTGTTCTTGGTGGAATAGGCTTTAATTATTAGGCCTTATTTATCACACCAGATTTGAATCAACAGAGTGCATATGCTAATATTGTTCTCTATAAAAGAGCTCTGTTATAATGGTCTAACTGTCTGAAATCCCACAGGCTGAGATTGGGATTGTCATTATTGCATGTACTCTTATATCTTGAGTGCACTTTGATGTCTAAACACTGCCCTGGTCAAAAAATAATTATACTTGCAGCCAGACTAATTCAGTATACTTCAAGTGTGCTGTGTTAATGAGTGCTAATTTGGAACAACTAATTTTGTACTAAGTATATTTTAGTTGTAATTAATTGTAGTAAAGCATAACTTTAAGTGTATTTAGTGTACTTTTGTGTGCTAAATTGGAACAACTTCAAGTATACTTATTATACTTTAAGAATATACCTGTGTAGGGACTACTTCAATGCTTCATTAGTGATATTAAGTGTACTTTATTTGTGTTACAGTTACATTACAAAATCATTATGAGTGTCTTCAAAACATACAAGCAATATACCATAAGTGTGATATATTTGGGTAAAAAGTATATGCTCAGTAATATCTTTGGCTTATTCCAAATTCTACAAATAGCACACTTTGTCTTCAATAATATACACAATAATAAACAAATATTACTTAGCTATACTTTGTACATTATACTATTGCATATAATGTATTTTGAAAGTATACTTTCAATGCATTGTTACAATGATCATTTTCATCACAGTTAAAAATATACCTAAAATATATTTTTAAGTAAAGTGCAAATAAATAAAATAAACTGAATTTTCACTTCAAGCCTATTTTTCTAAAATATATTTTCAGAAAATAAACTAAAGTACAATTATTTTAAAGTGTGTTATAAGTTGGGTAAAAAAATTGTTAGTCTAGTATATTGCCAACTACAATAAAGTATACTTTTTCACTAGAGCAGTGTTTATTGTCAGACCTTCACAAACATGTTTTTTAACGATATGTTTTATACAGGCTTGGCTGGCGCGGAAAGAGGAAAGCATGTTTAATAAGCAGCAGGTTTTATACAACAAGGCCTCGAATACATCATGGGTCAATTCTTTGTCCCACATGAGCACAAAGAGTATGCAAAAAAAAAATTCATTGACATTCAGTCCCTTTTCATGTTTTAATCCATATTTGTTTTTGAATCACACTTTTATTTTTTTCAGACAAAGAGCATCAGGAGACTGGATGTCATTTGTCTGTTGAACGTCCAGTTTCTTCACGTTTCATGCACTGATGCAGCAAATGATGTGAAGTCATGAAATCAGAGACCCTTGGGTACATTGAACCTTTTTTTTCTTCTCCTCAGGATCAAGGATTTGAATTTGCTTCTCCAAGCAATGATCCATTTAATTATAGCACCACCAGTTCCTCATCTCCTCCCTGACCGGCTCAGTCTAGCGCCCCCTGGCTGTGGGAGACTCTGGGCACGCAGGAGAAGGTGGACAGCGTGTTTAATGAATGAACGAAATATTTTGTTTAGTATTTTAATTTAATACAGTTATGACCAAGTGTTCAATTGCATTTATGTCTCTTAAAATTTTTATATATTTATTTCTAATTTGGCAAAAGGCAAGGGAAGTAAATGCAATAAGAATTTATAGGTATTGAAGCAAGAACTAGCATTTCATTCGACC